>NW_026061755.1:300000-540000 GCF_023897955.1 Schistocerca gregaria | reverse complement strand
TCTTTTTTTGCTTCCGACATGTTAGCTGCCTCTCAAGTCAAATAAAAAATTCAACACAAATGTCTTGCAGGACAGCCTACACATTAAGTGCTGGAGAACAAATACTTTTGTTTTGTCTAAGGTGCCCTGCACAGCAGGTTCATAAGACAGCCTGATACTACTCCCACATGACATACATGTCATGCATGGCAGTCTATTCATCAGGAAAGAAGAAAAATCGCATACTGCCCTATCTCCTTTCCTACTGGACTAAGGATGTTGTACACCCCATAGTGCTGATAATCCTGATGTTTATTGTTTGTGTGGAGTATTTGGTTGAAATCGATCGAGGGGTTTGGATAGAAATCCTGGACAAACAATACATACATACCACACTATTGCTGAATAATCACTGGAAGCAGTCACATCCATTAAATATCTAGGAGTATGTACACAGGGTGATCTGAAGTGGAATGATAACATAGAACTACTAGTGGCAAAGGTAGACGCCAAAGTGAGGTTCATTGGACGAATCCTCAAGAAATGTAATCTATAAACAAAGGAAGTAGCTTGCAAGATACTTCAATATTGTTCATCATTATGGGATCCATGGCAAACAGGACTGATAGAGAAGGTACAGAAGATCGAAAGAAGAGCAGCACTTTTCATTTAATAAGCACAAAAACATGGCAAAGATGCTTAGCCAACTCCAGTGGCATGTGCTGCAAGCAAGGTATTGTGCATCATGGTGTGGTTTACTGTTAAAATTTCAGAAGTGCACATTCCTAGAAGAGTCAACCAAAATATTGCTTCCTCCTATGAATATCTTGCAAAAGACTATGAAGATAAATGTGAAGATACTCGAGACCAAGCAGAGGCTTACCAGCAATTGTTCTTCCCTCTAAGCCATATTTGACTGGAATAGGAAAGTGGAGTGACACTGGTACAAAAAGTACCCTCTGTGACACACTGTAAGGTGGCTTGCGGAATATACAGGTTTGTGTTCTTCACAATGCTTCCTACAAAGACTGTGCATCACCGAGAATCGAACCTGGGTCCCTTCAGCTGGCATTCAACCACGCTGAGTTCCCATCTACCAGTTCCAACAATTTCCTGTTAAAGGTAATAATTGTGGTTTCTAAACAAAAGCTGTACCGTGAAGTTCACCTAGGAGGAGCAAAATGGTTCAAATGGCTCTCAGCACTATGGGACTTAACATGTGAGGTCATCAGTCCCCTATAACTTAGAACTACTTAAACCCAACTAACCTAAGGACATCACACACACCCATGCCCGAAGCAGGATTCGAACCTGCGACCGTAGCGGTCACGCGGTTCCGGACTGACACGCCTAGAACTGCTCGGCCACCGCGGCCGATTAGGAGGAGCAAGCAAGGCAGTGAGTAGTAGGGATCTGTGAGCATGTCTCTACGAATGTTTATGAGGTGACGAACCCAACAGAGGTAGCAGACCGAGACTGGGTATTGGGGAACGAGAGCGGGAGGAAGTGCTGCACTTGGAGTTAGCCTGATGTCGGCTGCCCAAGGGTATATTGGAGGGTGTGGTGAGAGGTGTTAATGCCACAGACGGTACACAGGACGGAAGAAGAGGATGGGAGTTCTACCTGGGGTGGTAGAATGTAGAGAGATGCCATCTGCATAGCTAGAGACATAGTTCTGAAGGTAACCCAGAATTGCTTTAAAAGTGACAGAATGGAGCTCTTTTTGGTAAAGGGCTGGACACTCTGCACTTTCTATTAATGCGACTAATATCCACAAGAACGTATGAAGTGTGATATTGAAACGTCGCAAAGTTTCAGCAACAACTTTAGTTAAAGTGAGGAAATGCTTGGCACTATAGTTACAGTGTAACACGGATTTAAATGTAATAAAAGGGCTTCACTACAAATTTATATTGATGTCTCCGTATTTGTACCTACTACTCCTTTCCTTGAAGTGTTTTCAGATAATTTGTGTTGTCACTGTTTTCCAGTGTGCTCTATTGCATTTATGTGGAAAATGTAAGTGAACAGAAGTGTTGTTAATTTAATTCCATTTATTGTTGTGCATTTTCTGGCGTTGATATCAGTATAGTTCACCGATCATTTGAATGGGTGCTGGGTCTTTGGGAAATGAGCAGTCAAAAGGGCCTTACATGTCACAATGAATTACTCTTTACTCACAGGATCAACACTTTATAGTGAGGCTGATGGTCCTAATTATTTGCAGTCATCAGTGTTGGGAGGATGAGTATTAAAGGGAGCCAAAAGCGAGCAGTTAATTTTATTTAGTTTGGAAAATAACAGGTGTTCCATTACATTCGGTGGCCCTGACAAAGGATCAGAATCATAGGGAAATCGAAGGGGAGAAAGTAAGTAAATACCTGTTTGGGTACACATTGGATTGAATGAACGGAGGAAAGAAGAAGAAATAGTGAGAAGGAAACAAAGAAGCTGTCAAAAATTAATGCAGACAAAAACGGAACGAATAAAATTGTTGGCATAGATGGCTATGGAGACGAAAGAGAGGAATAGAGTGAGGAAAGGAATAGGAACGACAGGGAACAGGGAGTGGAAAGGAAAAGGACAGAGAGGACGGCAGACAAAGAAAATGGAGGTAACAGATCACAGAAGCAGACTGTCAGAGAAAGACAGGGAAGATGGCTGAGAAAGAATGCTAGAATAACGAACAGGAGGGAGAAAGACTGTAAGTAGGCTGTTTAGGTTTTCTTGTTGGTAACGCCACATAGCGCTCGGTATGAAAAAATCACTGGCTGTGCCGTGTGCAATCTGTGTTTAGTCTGCATTGTTGTCTGCCATTGTAGTGTTGGGCAGAGGCAGCTGGATGCTAACAGCGCTTAGCGTTGCGCAGTTGGAGGTGAGCCGCCAGCAGTGGTGGACGTGTTGAGAGAGATGGCGGAGTTTTGTAATTTGTAAGACTGGATGTCATGAACCACCATATATATTTTGACTATTAAGGTAAATACACTGTTTGTTCTCTATTAAAATCTTTCATTTGCTAACTATACCTATCAGTAGTTAGTGCCTTCCGTAGTTAGAATCTTTTATTTAGCTAGCAGTAGTGGTGCTCGCTGTATTGCAGTAGTTCGAGTAACGAAGATTTTTTGTGAGGTAAGTGATTTGTGAAAGGTATAGGTTAATGTTAGTCAGGGCCATTCTTTTGTAGGGATTATTGAAAGTCAGATTGCGTTGCGCTAAAAATATTGTGTGTCAGATTAAGCGCAGTCGTGTATAAATTGTTCTAAGGGGACGTTTCATATGTCGACCCTTAGCCAAGGATACCTCACTGGAATCTTCTGATTTTTTTCTTGTAGTTTGTGTAATTAGTGTAGCTTTTGTTTATTGCTAGCTCGTAATCATAGAATTTCCTTTGTAGTTGCAGTCTTTCATTGTTGTACAGTAAAACAGTTGTGGCATGCATGTAGTTTTGCACAAAGTATTTCGCAGCTGCGCTTGCAATTAACTAGATATTATTTTCAGTGATATTTTAATGTGTTCTCTTATTTTTGCTTTTCAAATTGTGCTTTTTTTGTGTTGTCGTGTGAAATATTGTGACAATAATGGCGTGTGAAAAACGTAATACGAGGCTCCAAAGTAAACTGAGAAATGACAGTGAAGACGAAAGCAGTGTGATAGCGCCACCATGTAATGAATTAGCTAATGTTCAAAGTAGTAATTTGGTAATTGTGCATAGGGAAATGGAGCGGGTTGCAAATAATGGTGTAGGCAGTGAAACAATTAGTGAACAGGAAAGCGTTATCGATCGATCGGTCGGCAACAGTTCGCCTCAGGATTCCGAAATGACAGGACACAATATTGCAAATACTGTACATTCAGGTTTTGCGTCCTCACCGTTTTCTCAAATAAGTCAAGACACATTTTCTGTTTTTCAAACTGCGAATATTGCCGGTGCAAATGCATTGCCGAATAGGACTAAGGAACATGTTTCAGACACCAGTGCATTGTTATTACAGTTAATGTAACAAATGGGACAAAAGCTTCAAAAGTTAGACACAATGGAACAAAATCTTCAAAAGTTAGACACAATGGAACAAAATCAGAGACAAACACAGCAAAAGCTTCAAAAGTTAGACACAATGGAACAAAAGCTTCAAAAGTTAGACACCACGCTTGAACAAACACGTGAAGATTTAACTAATAAGTTACATAACATTGAATCGAAATGTCAAAAAGTCTGTAATGACGTAAAAATACAAATTTGTGAGCATTTCCAACCTATTTTTTCGCGGCATGAAAATGCATTACAGAATCACGAAGCAGCCATAATAGAACTGCAAACTATTGTTCATGAAAATCATGAGACCTTGCAAGCTAAAATTGACTCAGTTGCATCTACCGATTCGGTTACGCAACTTGCAAAAACTCAAGCGAACTTAAAGGACACAGTAGATACTCTGAAAATTGGTTCAGAAAGACACACAGAGGAAATAATTTCACTGTCGGATAAAGTAGCCGAACTTTCAGATCAGTTCACTCACTTATCTACGAAGGTAGATGATGATCTGAATGACACAGTACCTGTAGCCTTCACTGACACTGAAGAGTATGAACAAATTAGGAAATTCAAACAGAATCAAAATCAAATCAATACACAGTACAAAAGAGAAATGCGGGAAGTACAAGATCAGTTGGCTCAAGTAATACAAGAATTACATATTTCAGAGGACACTCGCGCCCCAGTATGGGAAGAGGGACATAGCAATACAGAACAACCACAAAATAATAACACAGGGCATTTCCGAAATCATGAAAGTAATTGGCAAAGTACACCGAATTTTGAGATGGAACCGCCGAAACGACGTAACAATGACCGATATGCGACCCGCCGACACGATGATTTTGACTATAAGCTGTTCATTACTACACGTAAATTCAAAACATTTAAGAATTCTGGCAACGACATTCATCCACAAGCGTGGCTCCATCAATTCTCTCATTGTTTTCCTCCCAACTGGTCACTAGAGCACAGATTAGAATTTATGTGTGGCTATTTAGAGAATGAACCAGCTGTAAGAATGCGATCGGTCATTCACGATTGCCACAGTGAAGGAGAATTTTACCATGCCTTCCTCTCAGCATATTGGTCCCAAGCCACACAAGACCGAGTAAAACATAGCATCATAATGATGAAACATTTCGAACAATCTGAATTTTCCAGTCTTGTCAAATATTTTGAAGACATGTTACATAAGAATCAGTATCTTTCAAACCCATACAGCCCCTCAGAACTCATCCGCATTTGCTTAATCAAATTACCTGAACATTTACGACAGATTATTTTAGCAGGACGATGCAAAGACGACATTGAAGCTTTTCAGGGACTGTTACAAGAACTGGAAATTGACACTGACAATCGCGGAACGCGAAAACAGGAGCACAACACTTACAGGTCACACCTGTCACAATTCCGCGATGACAGAAATAATACACGACAAGGCTATTCGTACAACGTAAATCGTGACCAAAACGGACACCACCCATATGACAACCGTTGGCAGAGTAGTAATTATTACAGGGAAAGATCACCTCTCCGCGGTAATGACTATCACAGAGACAATCAGAGAAACAGACAATATGGAAACCCAAATAATTATTATCAAGGGAGACGGAATAACTTAAGACGCAACGGTCCAGCGCGCAGTTACGATTCAGGGAGAAATTCTCCACCACGTGACTGACAAGAAAGAAACTATGGAATCTACCGACATGACGACACACGATATGATCGTAACGACAGACCTGAATTGCAGCAGAACTGGCGGGATTCAAACAGAGCAGGGCCCTCTCAACAAGGTGAATTTGTAGAAGTTAGGTCTCCTAATCCCAATAACGGCGAGCGCCAACAAAGAGACAGACAATGACTCACACCGCAGGCAGCCGCGTGCGCCGGCTGGCTCAGAGAAAATTAACAGACGCTAACCTTGAGAAAAATTCCAGTATTATTTACTGACGTTTACCGCATGATAATTACGTTCAAGTTGAAACTCTGAGTACTAGGAAGAGTAAACGTTTACATCACAATTCACATGTAAAACCGTTTATTGAAAGATAATCTGCTTTTTAACTTAGTCTTTGCCATAAAACTTTTCACTTCACGCCACTAGTACAATCTGTCACACTGAGAAACTATTAACATCCAACAATGATTTGAAGTTAACTATCCAGTCTAGAACCTAGGGAACATTTTTAAACAGAAATTACGAATGCATTGTTATAGTGAACAGACGACACAGTGTTGTTATTTGTACATTCTTGCTTGTTAGTTGCACGATTACGTAACGACTATAAGGCTTACATACTTAGAACATATACTGTTAATGAGGTTTTAATGCAACATTTTGGTTTACTTGAAAATAAATTCTGGATTTAAAGTTCTTTCTGTGAGATTAAAGATGACTTAGCATTTGGTTTCTTTGATAGCTACACGATTATATCACGACGCTACTAATATGTGACATGATTTACATTGTTGCTTTTGCGGTGTATCTGTTTTATATCTGCACAGTTTTTCTGTATTATTCTGGAAAGTAAAACATGTTTTAGTAGTAACGTTTGTGGTATAGCTACAATGAGACAGCCTTTTCTGTAGCACAACAATACGTTACAGTACAGTACTTACTTCATCACAGCAATAAGCGTAGTAATACGATATCTATACGCAAAGCACTTTACTTTTATTTATCATGAGGTAAGTACATTGACTTCTGCAGAACGTAGCTTTCGGAGGACAATAACTACGACACTTCCACAGAGATTGTCTTACAGCAAGACGCACATTTAGCGCTACAGGACACGCATTAAACTATTTATTTTTCAACATATTTGAATTACAAAGAAAGTTTTCCGTGATACATTTCATTCCATTGCTGTAATCTGTAACACCTGAGGATATAATTACATTAATCCTCAGGGGGGTACACGCTTACTTTGTGTACCATGTGTTTGGCAAGCACAAGGAGCCCTAGCTAATATGGTATTTGTTTATACAACTTTACACATCGGTACCATATTTCTGTAACACATAAATTACACAGCTATCTGATCGTTTAACTGAGAGAAACAAACATTTCTTATACTACATCAGTGACAGATGTTTACGTAATTACACAGTTGGATAACTTCACACTTACGAAATTGTATTTTTTTCTGTACTTTGTGAACTGTTCATATTTTTTAGGAACCATTGTGATACTATGAGAGCTTTTAATGACATATTTGGTATGGGATCACGATTTTTAAAGTACGGTTGAGGTAGATGACACTTTTGACATGAGCAGAAAATTTTTATTAGGTTTTGAAATTATTGGAGGAAGCTACGACGATTTAGAGAGTTCACTGAGGTGTTATGATGTTATTATTACGACGACGATGTGAATTATGCTGCTGAAGTATGTTTAAGCTGATGCTATATGAGTTATTTGGTTATGCTACGTATCTGTTATGATGAAATATTGAAGAAGTGTCGACGAATATATATGGGTGTAATAAGGTAAGAAATAATGATTAGTGGTTAGGGACTATGATTTGTGAAAAAGGATGTTGGAAACCGAGAATCGTACTTTAAGAGTTAAGAAATGAGTGTATATGCGTGAATGTATCACTATGCTGGCAAAAATTTTTGGACAAAATTATATTTAAATGATTTTATTTCTACAGATTTGTAACGCAAATTCTTGACCTGTGAATTTTTTTTTATATGAGACTGCCACTGTAGCGGAAACTGGTGTCGTAAATATTTCGATAAGACAGTTAAGTGACCACCTGCATGTAATACTTCGTGGGCACCCAGTTGTGCGACAACCACCTGACAAAAGAAAGCCATTAGTGTGTGCCTGTCAGACGCACAGGTGGAAAAAAAAGAGGCCATTACCCTCGCTATTGAGATTACTTTGTAGAAAGCATCGCAAATACTACACGCCCAAACTTGAAAACATATGATGACACTGTGGAGCTCTTAATTTATGATATTTACTAAAATGCCTAACGAAACGATGAGAAATATTACACGGCTATTGTCTTGCTAGTTGAGAGAAATGCCATATGGATTGCTTTATATATTTATTTACTCATTTTGTTTAATATCTAGTTTCTTTTTGCAACGCAGCATTGTTTAAATTAAAATGTAATACATGTACTAATATAACTACTTTCTGTCTACAGACCCAGTAAAGAATCATTTTATGATGTACTTCCTTAGAAAAGAGAGCACAAATAGACATTTCCCTTCACAGGACTTAAAAAAATAATTTTTTTAATGATTTGGTAACTTATCTTCTAGCGTATGTTCTAGTGATGCAACACTCTTGTGTTAAGATGTGACATAGGTATTACACATTTTTACTGTAATATTTTTTCTGTTTCAGCTTTGTCATGTTTAGATATAAATTATTACATTTATTGCTGCTCGCTATGCTTACTTGCATTTTTTTTGTCATTGCTGTTTGTATTAATTGTTTTGTGCCGCTGCTTTGCCTCGTCCCTTAGTTTAGCATCTGAGCTCAGTAGATTTAAGTTAGCTTAAGAGGGGGTAGACTATATAAGAAACTAAATATGATGATTTGGAAGAAATGCATTGAGAAGCTATGAGAAAATGGTTTGGCTATAAGAAATGGTCTGGCCAAAAAAGTAGTGTACAGTGGAGAAAAACTATTTTTGAAAGAGGATGTGAGCAAAATACAGAAAGCATGCTTGGATAGGATATTTTTGGTGGAAACAAATGTTGAGATATGACGAAAGATCTACAGAATGAAGTTTGGGTTATACTGCAGTCCCAAACGTTACACTGAAAACAAACCCCGTCCTTTCCTTTTGTGTTATCCCACTATGTGTTTGTGTACCCTTGTGTATTTATGTTCTTCCTGTCTTTATATGTTCATCTGATAAGACTTATGTTGTAGAATTTTCTAATATTCAGCTACATTCACTATGATGAGGAATACTGTTATCCTCAAATATAATTTGCATTAATAATATGTCGTTTTCTTTGTAAATATGTTTAGAAATTATTTATTCTGTTCTGTTTTAATGCTCATGTGTGAAGTTGATGTTTCAAAACTTATTCTGATCTTTTATGTATGTACTTATGTCGTAATTTTTGTAACACTGATGTATTTGCTATTTCGATTCTTTTGTAAATCCTATACTACTGCAAATGTTATCTGTATTGTTATGTTCTTTAAAGATGTATTTTGTACCTTTGTTATTGCATTCTTGTGTTATAAAATTGTAATTGACACCAATTCATCAAATTAAGTAACTTGTAAATTACATTTCACTGCACACGTTTCTGTTGGTCATAGTATATGGACAATATGTGAGAAGTAGGGACTGATAGTGTTTGCACATGTGTTAATAACTCAGCAAGGGACTGGTTAACAGCATTACTGGTTCTAAGGACAATTCCAAAAACTTTGTGAGTGGACAAGTGGTGGGTTATGGACTTGCTATGTTATCCGCAAGACTCTTCAATGGTGACTGTGCGCCTGCACAGTCAAACAGATGGCTGCTGGCCATCTCTACAAGGACTACAGTGGGTCTACACCTTTGACGACCCACCGGTACCATTATTTCTACAGTGACTGCAATGGGTCTGCACCTCTGGTGGCCCACCAATACCGTAATCTCTACCAGGACTACAAGTGGTCTACTCTGTGATGACCTACCTACCAATATTCTTCAAAACTTCGACTGACTCTGCTGTGGGTTTGCTCTGTTGTGGCCCATTACCTGTCTGCATGTCAAGAGTCAGCACTGTCTTTCGTTGGAAGGACAACACTACTTCTTCAAGACTGCTTAGAAATCCACTACTTCCAAGTGCGATTTCTTTTATTGCTCAGACTTTGAAAAAAACATTGCAATTTTACTGTGATGAACGGTCAGGACTGTCTTTATGGACTGTGAGAAAATTTTAGCTTCTGACCAACATTGTATCAATAAGTGTGTGTATTTGATATCTTTGTTATAGTAATTATGAAAAATTTTATCAAATCATTATTGGCCACTGCCCAAAACAATTTGTAAAAATTTTTTGTGGGGAGCATGGGGGCTATGTAAGTAGGCTGTTTAGGTTTTCTTGTTGGTAACGCCACATAGCGCTCGGTATGAAAAAATAACTGGCTGTGCCGTGTGCAATCTGTGTTTAGTCTGCATTGTTGTCTGCCATTGTAGTGTTGGGCAGAGGCAGCTGGATGCTAACAGCGCGTAGCGTTGCGCAGTTGGAGGTGAGCCGCCAGCAGTGGTGGACGTGGGGAGAGAGATGGCGGAGTTTTGTAATTTGTAAGACTGGATGTCATGAACCACCATATATATTTTGACTATTAAGGTAAATACACTGTTTGTTCTCTATTAAAATCCTTCATTTGCTAACTATACCTATCAGTAGTTAGTGCCTTCCGTAGTTAGAATCTTTTATTTAGCTGGCAGTAGTGGTGCTCGCTGTATTGCAGTAGTTCGAGTAACGAAGATTTTTTGTGAGGTAAGTGATTTGTGAAAGGTATAGGTTAATGTTAGTCAGGACCATTCTTTTGTAGGGATTATTGAAAGTCAGATTGCGTTGCGCTAAAAATATTGTGTGTCAGATTAAGCACAGTCGTGTATAAATTGTTCTAAGGGGACGTTTCAAGACAGAGATGGCAATCAAATCAAAGTAGGGCCGGAAGCATGCAAGAAAAAACTGAGACAACAACTATGACAGGAAGTAGGAGAGATAGGAGGCGAATTAAAGAGACTGAGCGGAGAACTGAGGACATGCATAAAAAGTGGACTAAAGTAGTGGAATATGATAAACTTAGGGAACTACGAAGTACATAAAATTGAAAAAAATAAGTCATGTCTGGAAGCTGAAAATACAATGGTTGTGTGTTGAGGCATGATCAGTAGGCTAAACAAGAACGAAAGTTTTTCATGGGAAAGACTACTGCATCCAATCAAATTGCTCCAGTAATTTCAGATGCTGTACGAGATGGAGGAATGCTAGACAGAGAAATAATACGCTGCACTGTAACAAGACTGACAGTAGAAGCTAAACGAAGGCCACCTGCCAAAGTAAAGAAAAAAATTAATTTAAGAAATAATTCGAGGAGCAATTCCAGTCACAGTCCAAATAGCTACTCTGTAGGTGAAACATGCATATTTGCAAATGCTAAAATTCCTGTCTGAGGATGGAAATGCGGTTTTTTCTGCAAATGGTCCAGAGAGCTAGCTGCTTGGATGAAGCACAGGAGGGAAAAGATTTTGTTTTCACCATGAGAGCTTGCAGGGCACTCTCACTTCTTATTCGGTGTCATGTCTCTTCATGTTCTTAGGGAAGATGATCTTCGTTGCAGTTTGACTTCATACATCACGACGAAACGGTGGGCAGTAGTTAATACTCTGGCTTGCATACTCTAGGGAAGCAATAACGGTAAGCTTTACCTGTATTCAAAGGAATAGGGTGCCGATTTAAACGACTGCAATAAAAGAAAGGCGACGGTGGGGAAAGGAAAGCGCGTTTTTCACGCGGAACCTGAGCGGAAACATTTCCGCGGTCTCACTCCGTAGGCAGCCGCGGCCAGGCAGACTGAGTGGCCGGCAGTAGAGCAGAGGAAGCCGGCGCGACAGCCGCGTGGGGCAGCTCAGTGGCGCCCAGGCGCCCACACTCTCTAACGAGTTTATGGCCGTTCTTTGGAAACTTCGAGGTAACGAGCTTTTTATGGAGGCGTGTGGTTCCATCCTGGTCTTGTTGTTAGCAAAAGACATGGCGTAAAGAGGCTGCGAAGCTGAATTTTTTTTCCTTTTCTCCAAATTAACTTTAAAGACGCTGACCGGTCAAATCGGTGTATGCAGAGCAAGGGGCACCTCCGAATGCCGCGCTCCAGCTCGTGATTGGCTTGTGCTAAACTGGGCGAAGTCTAAGATGTAAATGGGTTTTTGTAACCGAGATAAGGAGGAAAGCGGACAGAAAGAGAAGATCCCTCTTGTACAGACGCTTCGCTAGTAGAGAACTGCGGGCCTGTACGTAAACGGTGAGACTTGTGTCCTTTGTTAGTGTGCCACATAGAGCCGGTGTCAGTCACCTTCTGAGCCATCAGAGTGAAAGTGTTGTTTATAAAAAATCTCTATTTGAACTAGACTGAACTGCATGTGACTGCTTTAGTCTTGAATAAAACTTGCATCTGACTGCGTATTTAACTGAACTGAACTTCATCTGACTGCATGAAAATATTGTTGCAAAATTAATACTCAAAATACGCATCTGACTGCATGACAGTTTAGTGGTAAAAGTAAACGAAAGTGACCAACCTGCATCCGCCTGCCCTGCGTCTGTGGACTTGGCTCGTGCACTCCTTCCCGCTTAGCCGATAATAAAACATATATGCAACTCCGCCGTAGTGCAATGGCATAAAATTGTCGTTCTAGATAACTTTACTCATTTTGGCGCTGTTTGTTACTTAATAAAAATTCTGTCCTGATCTGAATAATTTGCCAACTGTGCAATGGCATATAGATTATTTTACTCTGATAAATGAAATTATTAGCTTTACTGTAATGTACCTTTTGGTTCAGTGCAAGCACAGAATGCGGAGAACGACATAAGGTGTGAGATGAAACTCTAATTTTATCTAAAAATATTTATTGTTCAAACTTTTAAGGCACATGTGAAAAACTAAAAAAAACTTCTATAGCATGGATTTACCAGAAAGTTTCACAAAACGCTTATTGCATCAACAATGGGATTTCTATCTAGCTTTTAGACATTATTTAACCAAAGGAAATCTATTTTATTAATTATTCTTTCTAGTTTCTCCAGGTATGTGCCGAGTTTCACTCAATATATAGCTTATCATGTGCGTGGCGCCAATTCTTACTTTGATGCTGTCACGACCCGGCTGCCTCCTGCAGGCATCTAGCTCCGACTCGAAACACGTCTGCTGTCTGTGCGCATCTCCTCACCACTACTCAAACTCTTACCGCATGCACCTAGCTCTGTTAGCTATCAAAGATCTTACTTGCGGTTGGGAACTATCGACATTTTTCACTGGCTCCATCCTGATCGACTCTCAGCACATACCTTTCAAGAGGTACTGCTTCTAGCATCAGGCACACAACGAGTGATGCGTGAGTGTACTTATTTGTCTTGAGGCGGCCGTCTAAACATTTGACATATTCTGTCACTCGCAGTCGTGGCAGACCAGCCGACGGGTCCACCTGCACACTGGAATGCATCGGGGTAGGCCTCATAGGGAAGTACCTGCGTCCCTAATTACCCGAACGCTTGACCGCGCCATTAGTAAGAGACTGCGGCCGTCAGTGACTCCAGTCGCCGAACGCTTCGTGGCGTGACGCCCCGACCACCAGAAGGGTCAAGTATTCGCTGCTACAGCGTAGGGCTCCAACATATGTTTCTCAGCACCCTGTTCTTTCGAACCATATTTTTCTTTTATTGGAATGGTAGAGTACAGATGCTCGATCGTGGGGTAGTTGTTGTCCCATACCTCGCATTCACGTGTATCAAGTCAGATAGAGCCATTAGTGTTCCGATTAGTGTCGTGTTTCGCTCCATAGCTGATAACTTTGTCCACCATAGACCCCATGTTAGCGATAGCTTCTGTCAAATAAAGATGTTTGTGTGACTTTTCTCTAGTCATTTTTTGTCTTGTTATGTTGAGATTGAATAAATCTGTTGTCATGTACATCACAACTTCTCCTGTGTTCTGATTACATTACCGTGCCATTCTTATTAAAGTCTAGATTCTAAAGGAGAGTAGCAAGCTTGCAACCATACTGCAAAATTTTTCCATCTAGACCCAGGTATTAGCATTGACAGTAAAAGATCATTGGAAGGGGCTTTCCCTTTTCTTGAGAATACAGACTCTTTGAAGAGGCAGGCAGCTGAAAGAAAAACGGAAGAGTCAGAAATGGAAAGTGGTCGCCTAATATGAGAGCTACCTGCGTAGAAAGCAAAGATCACAGAAAGGAGCCAAGACAAGAAAGATAAGGATCAAATGCAAGAATTCGGCTGGGAAAATATGTGTGTCCGTATCCCAGAAATTAATATTTGTCTTCACGCCTTATGGCTTGAGAACGGCTGAGGAGATGCTAATAGAACCAGTGAAGGATATAATAGAGCGACAGTGGTATAATCCAGAAATCAAGATTAAAGTAGCTGGGGAAAAAATCGAATACCTTATGGCTTGGGATTCAGCAGTTCTGTAATCTTGGCGAAATGGTGAAATAAAGGCGGGGAACGGAAAGGGTAGACGTGTTCCCTGTTCCCATAAACCATATTGTTAATGCTTTGGCTTACTAGACAGCGAAGGTCACTGGGCAAGTGTTTTGTCAAGTAGAAGTGGGAGGAGTAACGTGGGATATGGATCTTCTGGTTATAGACGTTTTACCTTCCCCAGTTATTTTAGGCACTGACTGGATGATCAATGCGACAGTGGGCCTTGTCTTCAGGAGAGATGGGTTAAATTTGAAAGATAAACAAGTTCAGTTATTAGAACTGAAACAGAAGGTACTGAAGCTGTCCCACTGGACGATCTAGAAGTTACCCACAACCATTTTGCACAGAAAAAAAGGAATATGATGGACAATTAGCTAGAAGAAGTTTTCTGATTAGCATTGGTCCATAGAAAGCTATTCTTGTACCGCCTAGGAGGCTTAAGGAGTGCCACTTGCAAAAAAAAAGCATGACAAGATCTGTTATAGTGCAAAGAAGCAGCTACCAAGGTTACCAAACAGATGGAAGTCTGAGATGTCATAGAAAAGAACAGTGGGCCCTATTTAAATCGACGAGTCACAGAAGACAAAGGGAATGGTGAGATGTGATCATTCCTTGATGCTAGGACACTGAACAGATACCTATACACAGAGCACAAGATATGACAGAAACACTACAGAAGTTGAATGGAGCCAAGTTCTGCTCTTCAATGTGATTAAGCTTAGGTTACTGGCAAGTTAGTCTAAACAAGGAATCAAGATTCCAAACAGTGTCTACTTTCTAAGGAAGAGCCTATCAAATTACTGTCCTCTCATTTGGACGAAACTTATCTACTGAATTATGTACTGGGTGAACTAAGAAAATCTGTATGTTATTATGTAGACGATGTCCAAGTGGCAGCAGCCATGTGAATATGCCTGCTAGTGCTCGTCCTGATCCAGAGTCATTGACAAATTCGCCCCCTCCTAGGAACAGAAATCAACTCCAGAGTTTTCTATTAATTTCAACTGTAAATTCATAAACGTGTTGGATTTCACCGATCTGGACCCAACTGGGCTGCTGAAGATGAACTAAAATGGTCGTGATGAGCTAATTGGTAATTTGTATTGGAGGATACAAAGGCTGGACTGATGCACCAACTTCTTCCGTATCACTTAGATTTCTATGTGCCTGTTTGTTTAGGCTACCCGTAAATTGCAGCCTAGAGCGTTAATGAGATGAGCTTTCATGCTGCAAGACTTCAAGACAGTGTACTGCCCTGGTTAGGAAACATGGTCGACTATGTTCTGTCATATCTACCACCAGCTGCTGATGAAAAATCAGCTACGTGCAAATGAGATGACAAGAGAGTGTGCATTGGTCTTTTGACCCAATCATCAGTACAGAAGCGAATTAAGGGAAACTGTTTAGCTTACCTGAGGAGCGGAATCCAAAGTAGGGGAAGTTTCGAGAGATACTTATACAACGAATTGTAGTGGATAATGTGAGTGAGACTACCCAGGTGTCCCCGTCACAGGTCCCACCCAAGTGACAACGAATGGAAGGGATGCCTGCCTACGCTAGTGTGGAGAACACTTCAGAAATATGGCCATTTCGTTGCTAGAACAATTGCTAAAATTTTATCGAAGCCAGCATATGTAAATGACGCATGTTGAAAATCCTGGTGGGATGTGAAGTTCGCCTGTAAACAAAACCAACCAACCTAAAGGAATGGGCGAGGGAGAAATGCAAAGTATTTCCACAAAGGAAGTGTTTCAGTTGGTGTTCGTGTGGAATTAAAGGGGCCTCTCCCATGGGGAAAAGGCAGGACGAGTAATTTTCTTGAAATTGGTTTAACTGCACCTCTTGCACTGTGCAACAATTGGCGCGGTCACTAACTGTGTGACAGAAAAATACTGTCAGAGAGTGAGGCAACTGCAGGCGGTGTTTCCTGATAATCGTTCCAATTCGTAAGCCGAGTGAGGAAGACAAGAAACCGTTGTGGAGGCACCAGACTGTACTCAGTCCTCAAAATATCTTCATTAGTGTTATTTTAGGCTGAAGTTGTAAAAGATGATGGGCCAACAATTTCAAATAACTTCATCACATTTCCTTTTCTTTCGTTCTTAACATTTCCAGTATTATTTTATGTTTAAAAAATCGTCCCCTACAGTTTTACGTCTCATAGTTGGTATTTTATTTTCTCTCTTAAGTTGTTTTTGAATGGAAAATAGGTAATTGTGTTTTTTGAGAGACACCGCTTCTCTTTCGACTGTCCTTCTAGCTTTCAATTTGAGGCAGCGGCAGAATTGCGCGAGTCGCTGCAGCACAGTTACTGCTCTATAAACTTTTATTTTAATAAAGGCTCACTTGGTGTTCGGTCTAAGGATTCATCAGCTTTAGCCCTTTAGTCGGCCAGCAGAGTTCGCTAGAGGTTCCACAGTCGCACACAGTCGGCATTCTGCATCACTGTCATGGCGTGCAAGCACTGTTAAGGAAACATTACATAAAATTACTGAGGTCGGCGGCAGAAAACTAATTCAGAAAACTGAAAAAAACACAATGTGTTAAGTTCGAATTCTTTGACACAAACGACAGAAAAACATATTTGAATTTGTGATCTTTAAATAAAGTTGCGCAGATTGATGGCAATATGGCTTCAACGTGTGATGTGGCGTAAAGAATGGCAGCTAAATCTAAATATAGATAAATGTAAATTAATGTAGATGAATAGGAAAAAGATTCTCGTAATGTTTGAATACTCCTTTAGTAGTGTAACGCTTGACACAGTCACGTCGATTAAACATTTGAGCGTAACATTGCAGAGCGATATGAAGTGGGACAAGCATGTAGTGGCGGTTGTGGGGAAGGCGGATAGTCGTCTTCGGCTCATTGGTAGAATTTTGGGAAGATGTGGTTCATATGTAAAGGAGACCGCTTATAAAACACTAATACGACCTATTCTTGAGTACTGCTCGAGCGTTTGGGATCCCTATCTGGTCGGATTGAGGGAGGACATAGAAGCAATTCAGAGGCGGGCTGCTAGATTTGTTACTTGTAGGTTTGATCATCACGCGAGTGTTACGGAAATGCTTCAGGAACTCGGATGGGAGTCTCTAGAGAAGAGGAGGCGTTCTTTTAGTGAATCGCTACTGAGGAAATTTAGAGAAACAGCATTTGAGGCTGACTGCAGTACAATTTTACTGCCAACGACTTATATTCCTCGGAAAGACCACAAAGATAAGATAGATTAAGGCTCGTACAGAGGCATATACGCGGTCATTTTTCCCTCGTCCTATTTGGAACAGGGAGAGATGCTAGTTGTGGTACGAGGTACCCTCCGCCACGCACCATATGGTGGACTGCGGAGTATGTATGTAGAAGTAGATGTAGTTGAAACATCACATTAAATACCGTCAGCAGTGTTGCCAACTGTACGCTTATACCCTGGATAGTCTGAGCTGCCTGCGTACTCTTTTCCTGTCTTACACGATGAGCAGAAGAAGGAAGAGACGTTAACAATGTCTCAGTCATTTTTCAACTGCGAAGAAATGAATGGCGTTTGGTGAGGAGACGGGAACGACGAACACTTACTGCGAGAGACTGGTGCGGAGAAAGGCTGCGGCGGCCTACCTGGAGGTGAACTCGTGGTCGAGCAGCCTGGGGAAGAAGTCGTGCGGCGAGGGCTCCGCCACCAGCTCCGACGAGGCCGACGAGTCGGCGGCGGCGGCGGCGGCGGCCGACAGCAGCGACAAGTCGCGCAGCTCCAGGCCGTTGCACGTGCGGACCATGACGCGGTGGGCCGTCGTCGCCAGCCCGAAGCTGCGGGCAGCAGTTGGGGGCCGGCTGCGTTAAGCACTGCTGTCACGTGGGGGCGGAGGTGTGACGGGGGCATGCGGGTCTGGGGTCTGGCAAATGACAGTGGGCGTGGGGTCGGTGCATTCGACCCAGCTGTCAAATGGGGCAAGTAAATGGACCGGGCACACTACACCTGTCTGTCAAATGGGGCAGCATACGAAAATTGAAACAAATAAAAATTCTAGTTAGGATATTTGAATTCAAAGGATGGCTACAGTATTGTTTGGCTCATTAATTGCTACTCATATAAAACGGTCAACTTGACTGTATCCTGTTTCAGGTCACACATACAGCTCTGTTGTCTGTGAGATGTCATGTCGTGTCAGCCTAATTGGGCAAACAAAGTAATGCATTTTTCACATCATGTAAAATATTTGTATTTATTCTGGAGGCTGGTTTAAGAGGTATGTACTTAAATGAAAACCACTAAATACTTACTTACTCATGCAACAGTGATGTCAAAAAAGAAATGAATTTTAAAGCTTAATGAAAACTGAGAAACTTCAATATTTTTCCAATTTTCTGATAAGTATGACTGTGTATATTGAGAAGCACCTGTAAAATTCAAGTACTACTCACTATTCTGGTAATGAGTCACGTTTGAAATGAAGCTCTCACTATGCCACCATTTATGTAATTTCTGTATGTCGATTAAAAAATATAAGATTTAGTCCAGATTTATACGTATAGGGCTCTGATCCATGTGTAAAGCATAATTATGAGGGTGTGAACATTTCCATCGTATTTTCTTGTATGTAGATGGTAAACAAAAGACCAGAAGTCTAAAAGGCATAAATAATACTAATATTACAAGAAATAAATGTTGAATATCAACGTTAATTTCCGGTTCATCTGGTGTTCTAGTCGAGGAATGAGAGAGCGAGATTTTCAAGTTTACTGAGTAAACTACAGTGGATTTTAGAGTCCACGAAAAGGATCCAGAGATTCCATTGCAGCGCCAGACAGTGTGAGGCAAATTATTTTAACTTTATTCACCAAGCTCAGAGCTCAATCACAGGAGGCAACGAATCAAAATAATCACTTTCGTTTTAAGAAGTTCTACTACTGGTTGGACAGTAAGACATGCCCTCTGTAGTTGAAAAGTTACAGATCAGTTGACGTATCATATGCTGCACAAACTAAAGCCTTCGGAAAATTGGTCACTTCAGACATTGGGAAAGACATTTTGTCCTCCAGACTACCCAAGGTAACAATAGAATTTTTAGACAAACTTGACAAAAATGAATATAGTCTTCTTTTTCCATTTGGCTATCAAAATAAAACTTAACATATTGAGAAACTGGTGTAAGAGAACCATTTAGTACTTTTATAGATTTTATTCTCCATAGTGGATGCTCATTTTTAGAATTCTATATCAAATTCATACGTTCAAGAGTCCCCTGTTATCTGTTTTTGACCAAATATTCATATTGCTTGTAAATTTTGTGGGTCATACTGGACCTGATACAGATTTTTATCCATACTGACCGAAGTTTCGAATTTTGTCAACGTTTTCGGAATTTTGATGCACTGTGCGGCTGCCAAATGGAGAGGAGTAGATAAAAAATGGGGCAGCCGTAGCAACGTTCCACAAACCTCGTCTCATTCATAACAAGCTCGTTGTGGACCTTAGCGTTATGCAACGCCATTATACCCCCCCCCCCCCCCCCTCCAATTGCTCTCGTTCCTGCTACGAGCAATGGAGCATAATTCCCTTGCAGAGGCAGCCACCTGTGTTGGTGGGTCGGTAGGTCTGCTGTCGACTGTATGACCGGAAACACACACCACGTGCGGGTACGTAGCACGACATGCAACTTGACATGGGACAGGCACCGTCAGCTGCAGCCGCCTTGGTACGTTTAACAGTCCTGGCACTGATAGGCAACAGCCAGCCTCCTGTGAGTAACCTGGCGATTAGGCTGCTTCACAAAAGTGTAAAATTTTCTCAGACCCCCACGTCGTGATTGCAACTTAGTAGCATTTAACTGAGTCTGCAGCACATTCAGAGATCGGAGGCTCCCGTCATAGGCTTGCCAGTGTTCGAGTCACTTCAGAAAGACGAGAGAAACGAGAACAGTAGCTCTCATGATACAAAACATGCCGGACGAAAGGCTCGAGTTTTCTTTAGACTCTCCCACTTCTGTCCCTTTTGCCTGCCGCATCTCAACATTACTGAATATTTTCTAACAAACTGCCTTGATGTCTGATGTAGTTATTCGGTTGCAAGACATTTTCACACTCTCAGTGTTGTTTCGGCTCAGTCCTTCACTGATTCACCTCACTGGTTTTGGTTCGTACTTTGATGTCGAGTTCTTTTGCGTCAGGATAGTTATCACTTGAGCACCTGGCCTCTTACCACGGATCGAAATCACAAATTCTTCAACTTGTCACAAACTATTAGATCGTGGCTCTGATATGTAAATATAAAATTTCCTTATTTTTAGTGCTCTAACGAATCGACTTGGCCTGAAACTGATCCTGTACCACGACCTCCGACTTGGATTTTTTTCCCAATCTAAAATGTAGAGTGGATTTAGAGTGTCCCATCATCTAATACTTCGAAATCTGTACACCTGTCTCTCCTTGTTAGTCAAGCAATTGGAACTGCTAGGTGACGACTGTAACATTATGCTGCTTAAATACCACCCTTGGTTCAGTGCAGTAACTGTACTACCTCCTTTCTCTTTTTATCTTTTTGCGATATCGCTGTTTACGTTAGTCGAAGTTCCACGACTGTCATCCGAATATGGCATACACGGGTTCAGGAGAGCCGTACTCAGCGCTGTGAAGGGTCTAACTAGCCTCAGGCGACTAGTGCCCGAGAGGATTGCGGACTTTTTTTTCACTCAGCCTTCCAGGATGGTACAGCCACGTCACATGCCTCCAGTCTGCAATCGCGCCTGATTGCGGCAGACCACTCTGTCGACGCGGACATCGCGACAGTGTCTGGAGCTCCGCCCGCTGCCGGCAGCAGGGAAAGCGACCAGCCGCATCAGACATCAGTTCTGCAAACAGCATCACCGGGGCTGTCTCCGTGTGTGGAGGCTCTGAGGAGAACGAACGCTGCCAGACTGTGTTCATCATCGTCATACGGGCCCAGCACATGACGTGACAGGTTGGTACAGCGTACATTGTACCATCGCCTCCGGTTTGAATAACAGGTATTTTGTACAGTATTGTTACATTTATTATATGTTCATAATGTCTTCCAACAGGATAACAGTAGATGGAATGCTGCCTGTGCTGTCCTGACCTACCTCCAGATCTCTCACCTACTGGAAACATCTGGTCACACGTTGCCGAGACAACCTCCCACCGGCCGCTATGACTGGTGAACCCTCGCCCAGAGTGATGGAGCCGCGTCTGTCAGCCGAGCTCAGGTCGACTCGACGCCCTGCCGGCTCCCCACAGTATTTTTGTACTAATAATAATAGATGTATATGGCAAATCTGGTTGAAGTTGCTCCAGGCGTTTCCAGATTATGCTTTTATGCTCGCCTTTTTTCAACCCCACTCTCACCTATATGTGTGTGCTATGGGACCACAATTTTGTTCGAGACCGATAGTGACGAGTGTGCTTAAGCTTCGCAGAAATTGCTTCCGGCTTATCGGAGATGGTGTGATGCGTCACTGTCTTTAGTGCCCCCTTACCCACCTCCCAATATTAGGGGTAAAACGTCATCTAGACACTCATCAGCGAGCCTAACTATCAAAAAATATGTTGTTATTGTTGTTGCTGCTGTTGTGGCTTTCAGACCGAAGATGGGTTTGATGTAGCTGTCCACGCTACTCTATCCTGTGCAAGCGTTTCATCTCCGAATGACTAGTGCAACCTACATCATCCTCAACCTGCTTACTGTATTCATCTCTTGATCTTCCTCTATGATTTTTACAGCACTCTGCCCCCCCCCCCCCCCCCACACACACACATCCTTCTGGTAGGAAGATGGCGATCCCTTGATGTCTCAGAATGTGTCCTGCCAAACGATCCGTCCTCTTGGTCAAGTGGTGCCACAGATTTCTTTTCTCTCGAATCCTACTCATTATCTCCTCATTACTTGTGCAATCTACCCATGAAATCTTTTGTAGCATCACAACTCAAGTGCTTCCATTTTCATCTTGTTTACACTGTTTATTGTCTACGTTTCACTTCCATGAAACCTACGCTCCAGACAAATACACTATGTGATCGAAAGTATCCGGACACACCCAAAGACATACGGTTTTCATATTGGATGCACTGTGCTGCCACCTGCTCCCAGGTACTCCATATCAGCGACCTCAGTAGTCGTTAGACATCGTGTGAGAGCAGACTGGGGCGCTCCGCATAACTCACAGACTTGGAACGTGGTCAGGAGATTGGGTGTCACTTGTGTCATACGTCTGTATGCGAGATTTCTACCCTCCTAAACATCCCTTGGTCCACTGTTCTCGATGCAATAGTGAAGTGGAAACGTGAAGGGACACGTACAGCACAAAAGAGTGTAGGCCGACCTCGTCTGTTGACTGACAGAGACCACAGTTGATGAGGGTCATAATGTGTAATAGGCAGACATCTGTCAAGACCATCACAGGAATTCCAAACTGCATCAAGATCCACTGCAAGTACTATGACAGTTAGGTGGGAGGTGAGAAAACTTGGATTTCATGGTCGAGCTGCCAAACGACGCCTCGCTTGGTGTAAGGAGCGCAAACATTGGACGACTGAACACTGAAAAACTTTGTGTGGAGTGACAAATCACGGTACACAATGTGGCGATCCGATGGCAGGGTGTGGGTATGGCGAATGCCTGGTGAACATTATCTGCCAGCAAGTGTAGCGGCAACAGTAAAATTCGGAGGCGGTGGTGCTGTGGTGTGGTCGTGTTTTTCGTGGAGGGGGCTTGCACCTTTTGTTTTCTTCTGTGGCACTATCACAGCACAGGCCTACATTGATGTTTGAAGGATCTTCTTGTTTCCCACGGTTGAAGAGGAATTCGGGGATGCAGATTGCATCTTTCAACATGATCGAGCACCTGTTCATAATGCACGGCCTGTGGCGGAGTGGTTACACGACAATAACATCCCTGTAACGGACTGCACAGAGTCCTGACCTGAATCCTACAGAACACCTGACGGAATTACAATGTTTTGGACTGCCGACTTCGTGCCAGGTCTCACCGACCGACATCGATACTTCTCCTCAGTGCAGCACTCGGTGAAGAATCGGCTGCCATTCCCCAAGAAACCTTCCAGCACCTGATTGAACGTATGCCCGCGAGAGTGGAAGCTGTCATCAAGGGTAAGGGTGGCCAACAGCATACTGAATTCCAGCATTACCGATGAAGGACGCCACGAACTTGTAAGTCATTTTCAGCCAGATGTCCGGATACTATTGATCACATAGTATACCTGTAGAAAACACTTCCTAACTCTTGAAACTAAATTCAGTGTTAACGAATTTCTCTTCTTCAGAAACACTTTTCTCGCCACTGCCAGTCTACACTCTATTTCGGCCATCACAAGCTATTTTGCTGCTCTAATAGCAAAACTCATCTATTACATTACGTGTCTCGCTTGCTAATCTAATTTCCTCGACACTGTCTGACGTAGTTCGACTACATTCCATTATTATTATTTCCAATTATTATTTTTATTAATTATGCAGATTATTATTGTGACTCTTATGTAATATGTATTTTTATATGTATTGTTCCTGATCAGGTGTCAGAAAGGGCATGAAGGCCATGATATGGTCAAGCTAAATAAGCAATAAATAAACAAGCCTTGGTTTTCTTTTGTTGATGTTCATCTTACATCCTGCTTTGAAAACACTGCCCCTTCTGTCCTGCTGCTCTTCCAAGTGTTTTGCTGCCTCTGACGGACTTGCAATGTCATCGGCAAACATCAAAGTTTGTATGTCTTCTTTCTAAACTGTAATCCTTCTCCAAATTCCTCTTTGGTTCCCTCTACTGCTTGCTCAATGTATAGATTCAATAACATCGGGGTAGGCTACAACCCTGTCTCACACCTATTCTCAACCACCGCTTCCCTTTCATGCTTCTCAACTCCTGTAACTGCGTCTGGTTTCTGTATAAGTTGTAAATATTCTCTCGCTCCCTGTATTTTACCCCTGCTACCTTAAGAATTTCAAAGAGTGTATTCCAGTGAACATTGTCAAAAGCTTTCTCTAACTCTACAAATGCTATAAACGTAATTTTGCCTTTCCTTAACCTATCTACGATAAGGTAAGACATGTTAATACTGGTGGCTATGTCCCGTCTTTGAGGTCTTTGGGACGAATGCCCGTGCCATCCTAACCGAGCTCAGTACGGAGGCTAGCACGATTTGCGGACCTACATCCAGTGGAGTAATCTGGTCACAGGCTGGCAAGAAACTCTCTCATATCCATCGCACAGAGCTGAAGCAGAACCGGGTGACACACATGTGTCTGTCACCCGAGCTAAGTTCCACTTGACGTCCGACCAAGTCGGAACGTTGCTGCTACCAGAGGTGGGTAGGATTGGCCACTTACGTACCGAATTTCATACCCTGTGTATCTCCAACTCACCTACAAATTTGGTCACGTACCAGCTTCTTGCTAGCAGGTAAGCCTGCTACGTATATTTCACACTGGCAACTGTCTCACTCTGTGCCGTTTTACACTACGTACAGTATTTCCAGACAGGGATGTAAACGTATTTGTGGTATTGAGCCGCGTGGACTGAAACACTCTGATAAAATTACTGTGCTCTTTCTTGCGAAGTGGTTCACGTATTAAGTAACACAAATAAGCAGGATATTGGGCATCACAGTTTTAAAGTATTCCTAGTCAACTAAGTGTAGAAAGGGAATACCAACAGGTCACTTTCCAACATTTTTTCGTTTCACCCCTCGTCGATCGTACCCACGCCCCACAAGGTGGTAGGGATTTATTACTCCCACAGTATTTTTATACACATTATGAGTGGTGGATACATTGAATTTGTTTGGAATTGCTCCAGACTTTTCTGGGTTACGGTTTTATGTTAGCTTTTCTTCAATTCCGTCCTCCACCGTCATACGTAGTTGTGTCTTATTGGACGACTAAATTTTTCGATACAGCAACTGGCATGCGTGCTAAGCTTGGTAGAAATTACTTCACACTTTATATAGGTATGCTGATATGTCACTGCCTTTACCGATCCCCTTACCCTCTCCCAACCCTAGGTGTGGAACATCACCGAGACCCGCCATTGAGCCTAGGTACCCCGACATATGCGGATTCGATAAAACGAATGACTTGTCCCAGGAGCTCCCGTAGCAAGTGATACACGCACCTGCGGGGGTTGTAAAGCAACCTGCCAAGCGTAGCCGTTCTGCAGCGGTGGACAGGCAGCACATCATAGTGAGAAACAAATATTTTTATTCCCCACCCCTATGGGACATAGACGGCCCTTACACGCACAGTGGTTCTCTTATGCGTACCGAGCTTGCTCGAAATCAGTCGAGTGGTTTAGGGAAATGGAAATGGCATTATTGGCCAGCAGCATCCATCTCGTTTTTCTGTGTTTTGTGCTAGTTTCTACCTATATTGGACGGAAATTTTAATGTCCAGCTGTGTAGAAGGGACAGTGAAATAAAAACGGGACAGACGACAAGTAAGTAAACTGCTTAGGCTTTTATTTCAAAAGTAATCGCCGTAACTGTCAATTCGTTTATTTTGCAGTCACTTAGCGAAGCACGATTATACCCGTCGTGCAGCTCTTCGTCCGAAGCAAATCGACGGCCAGGAATGTCTTGTTTCGGGGCTCCAAAAACGCGGAAACCACTCGGGCAGAGTCAGGACTGTGTGGAGGATGCGTGAGGGCTTACCAGGAGAACTTCAGCAGTGTAGTCCAAACACCCTCGGAAACACGTGGGGCCCGCGTCTAGGTATAATCGCGATTCCACAGGCAACTGCACAGTGGGAAACATTTATTACCAGTTAGGGAGATTACTTGTGAAACAATTATCAGGTTACTTACTTTCTTTTCCACCCGCCCGTTTTCAGACGACACTGCACATACAAACTGTGACTGAGCGGCACAGTTTGACTGAGCCGTGGCTCCGGTGTGGGAGGGCGCGCTTAGGTGCAGTGAGGCGAGGTGAGGTAAGGTGAGGTGAGGCGAGGTGAGGGGAGGGACGCGAGGGGAGGTGAAGGAAGGCCTAATTCAAATGGCTCTGAGGACTATGGGACTCGACATCTTGGGTCATAAGTCCCCTAGAACTTAGAACTATTTAAACCTAACTAACCTAAGGACATCACACACACCCAAGCCCGAGGCTGGATTCGAACCTGTGACCGTAGTAGCCCGCGGTTCCGGACTGCAGCGCCAGAGCCGCACGGCCACCGCGGCCGGCAAGGGTGAGGGAAGGTGAGGTGAGGTGAGGTGAGGCGAGGTGAGAAGAGGAGAGGTGAGGTGAGGGGAGGCGATGTGAGGCAAGGTGATGCGAGGTGAGGTGAGGTGAGAGGAATTGAGGTGAGGTGAGGTAAGGTGAGGTGAGGTGAGGTGAGGCGAGATGAGGTGAGGTGAGGTGAGGTGAGGCAAGGTCAGGTGATGTGAGGTGAGGGGAGGTGAGGTAAGGTGAGGCGAGGTGAGAGGAGGTGAGGTAAAGCAAGGTGAGGGGAGGTAAGAGGAGGGGATGTGAGGTGAGGTGGGGGGAGATGAGGTGAGGTGAGGCGAGGTGACGTGAGGTGAGGCGAGGCGAGGTGAGGTGAGGTGAGGTGAGGCAAGGTGAGGTGAGGTGAGGTGAGGAGAGGTGAGGTGAGGAGAGGTGAGGTGAGGCGAGGCGAGGTGAGGTGAGGTGAGGCGAGGTGAGGTGAGGTGAGGAGAGGTGAGGTGAGGTGAGGTGAGGTGAGGGGAATTGAGGTGAGGTGAGGTAAGGTGAGGTGAGGTGAGGTGAGGCGAGGCGAGGTGAGGTGAGGTGAGGCGAGGGGAGGCGAGGCGCCCACCTGCGCTTGTCGATCTGGTACTGCGGCCGACGCATGACGAGCAGGCGCGGCAGGATGTGGATGAAGACGCGCCGCACCCACGGCGCCATCACGTGCGTCTGCGGCGACCGGAAGTGCACGTTGAGCACCACCACCGTGACGCAGATGCTGCGGGCACCACAGGTCAGGGGTCAGGCGGGGCGGCGAGGCAGCAATCCGAGCAGACGTAGAGGTGAACACAGGACATGCGGGAACTTAGATAGATGAGTGACAGAAAACACAAGTTCTGTGCAGGAAGGAAGTAGGAGATTTACGGGTGATGGAAAATTATAGATAGTGAAACGTTCGTTCACAGCAAAAAGAATCGTGACAAAACTGAGAAAGTGATTTGGTAACACATTTAAATGCACAAAACGGAACAATCTATAAAATTTCAACTATTTCTCAGCGGCACTATTAGTAGCACCGCATGAGGCCGACGCTTCAGTCGCTCCACGTCTGGCGATGGAAAACTAAATGTTCTCCAAATGCAGTATAGAGCGAATGCTGTCAGTATTGAAACAGAAAGCATCCTCTACTGCAACAACAGTCGCACGTTCAACGTACATAATGAATGAGATAAAGTTTGTTAACTATTTTGCCTGCAACGCACACACATCAAAAATAGTTTTGCATCACCCCGTTTCCCAGAACTGCTGAAGATGGACGTTGACTGTGGATATTGTATCTCAGGCACAGTCCCGTTTACTCTTCAGAAATGTCACTATACTCGCCCAAAGATGTAAACAACCATACATGAGCAGCGCCCATTAGACGGAGCGGGTCCGACAGCCGATCAGCTCCAGTCGTTCCACCAGGAAGGAGGTACACGGCTCGTGTTGTCAACAATGCCTAGACGGTCAATATCGCGGCTCGATCGCGTCCGCATTGTTACTTTGAGCCAGGAAGGGCTCTCAACAAGGGAAGCGTCCAGGCGTCTCGGAGTGAACCAAAGCAATGTTGTTCGGACATGGAGGAGATACAGAGAGACAGGAAGTGTCGATGACATGCCTCGCTCATCCCGTCCAAGGACTACTACTGCAGTAGATGACCGCTACCTACGGGTTATGGCTCGAAGGAAACTGACAGCAACGCCACTGTGTTGAAAAATGCTTTTTGTGCAGCCCCAGGACGTGTTACGTGTCAAACTGTGCGCAATAGCCTGCACGATGCGCAACTTCACTTCAGACGTCCATGGCGGGGTTCATCTTTGCAACCACGACACCATTTGGGGTGGTATTATATCGTGCCGATGTACGCCGCCGGTGGTCATGGAAGGCGCCGTAACGGCTGTACGATACGTGAATGCCATCCTCCGACCGATAGAGCAACAATTTTTTTTGGTCATCAGTCATCGGACTGGTTTGATGCGGCTCACCACCAACTCCTCTCTCGTGGTAACCTCTTCATCTCACAGTAGCACATGCAACCTTCGCCTCAGTTATTTGCTCGATGTATTCCAGAGTATGTCTTCCTCTAGTACCGTGGAGGCGATTCCCTGATGCCTTAACAGATGTCCTATCACCCCCCCCCCCCACCCCCCACCCCTGTCAGCGTTTTACACATATTCCTTTCCTCGCTGGTTCTGCGCAGAACCTCCTCATTCCTTACCTCATCAGTCCATCTAATTTTCAGCATACGTCTTTAGCACCATATCTCAAATGCTTCGATTCTCTTCTGTTCTGGTCTTCCCAGTTTCACTACCATACAATGCTTTACTCCAGACGTACATTCACCGAAATTCCTTGCTCAAATTGAGGCCCATATTTGATAGTAGTAGATTTGTTTTGGACAGGAATCCCCTTTTTGCCATTGCTAGTCTGCTTTTGATGTCCTCAAAAAATGTTTCAAATGGCTCTAAGCACTATGGAACTTAAACATCTGAGGTCACCAGTCCCCTAGACTTAGACCTACTTAAACCCTAGTAACGTAAGGACATTACACACATCCATGCCCGAGGCAGGATTCGAACCTGCGACCGTAGCAGCAGCGCTGTTCCGGACTGAAGCGCCTAGAACCGCTCGGCCACAGCGGCTGGCTCGATGTCCTCCTTGCTCCTTCCGTCATTGATTATTTTACTGCATAGTTAGCACAATTCCTTAACTTTATTTACTTCGTGACCATCAATCCTGTTGTTAAGTCTCTGGCTGTTCTCATTTCTACTACTTCTCATTACCTTCGTCTTTCTTCGACTTACTCTCAGTCCATACTCTGTACTCATCAGATTGTTCCTTCCGTTCAGCACATCATGTAATTCTTCTCCACATTCACCCAGGATAGCAGTGTCTGTCATTAGCGAATCGTATCATTGATATCCTTTCACCTTGTATTTTAATTCCGCTTCTGAACCTTTCTTTTATTTCCATCATTGCTTCCTCGATGTACAGTTTGAACAGTAGGAGCGAAAGGCTACAGCCCTGTCTTGCAGCCTCTTTAATACGACCACTTCTCTCTTGGTCGTCGTCCACTCTTATTATTCCCTCTCGGCTGTTGCACATTTTGTATATCACCCGTCTCTCCCTATAGCTTACCCCCACTTTTTCAAAATTTCGAACATCTCGCACCATTTTATATTGTCGAACGCTTTTTCCAGGTCGAAAAATCCTATGAACGTGTCTTGATTTTTCTTCAGCCTTGCTTCCATTATTAGCCGTAACGTCAGAATTGCCTCTCCCGTGCCTTTACCTTTCCTAAAAACAAACTCGTTATCTAGCGCATCCTCAGTTTTCTTTTCCGTTCTTGCGTATATTAATTATTCTTGTCAGCAACTTGGATTCATGAGCTGTTAAGCTGATTGAGCCATAAATCTCGCACTTGTCAGGTCTTGCCGTCTTCGGAATTGTGTGGATGATGCTTTTCCGAAAGTCAGATGGTATGTCGCCAGACTCAGATATTCTACACACCGGCGTGAATTGTCGTTTTGTTGCCACTTCCCCCAATCATTTCTTCTTCTATCACATCCGACAAATCTTCACCCTGATAGAGGCTTTCAATGTATTCTTTCCACCTATCTGCTCTCTCCTCTGCATTTAACAGTGGAATTCCCGTTGCACTCTTAATGTTACCACCGTTGCTTTTAATGTCACCAAAGGTTGTTTTGAATTTCCTGTATGCTGAGACTGTCCTTCCGACAATCATATCTTTTTCGATGTCTTCACATTTTTCCTGCATCCATTTCGTCTTAGCTTCCCTGCACTTCCTATTTATTTCATTCCTCAGCGACTTGTATTTCTGTATTCCTGATTTTCCCGGAACATGTTTGTACTTCCTCCTTTCATCAATCAACTGAAGTATTTCCTCTGTTACCCATGGTTTCTTCGCAGGTACCTTCTTTGTACCTATGTTTTCCTTCCCAACTTCTGTGATGGCCCTTTTTAGAGACGTCCATTCCACTTCAACTGTACTGCCTACTGAGCTATTCCTTATTGCTGTATCTATTGCCTTAGAGATCTTGGACTGTATATCGTCATTCCTTAGTACTTCCATATCCCACTTCTTTACGTATTGATTCTTCCTAACTAATGTCTGAAACTTTAGCCTCCTCTTCATCACTACTATATTGTGAACTGAGTCTATATCTGCTCCTGGATACGCCTTACAATCCAGTATCTGATTTCGGAATCTATGCCAGACCATGAAGTAATCTAACTGAAATCTTCCAGTATCACCCGGCCTTTATCAAGTATGGCTCCTCCTCTTCCGATTCTTCGCTATTACTAGCAGAAACTCGTCACAGAACCCAACTAGTCTTTCTCCTCTTTCATTCCTTGTCCCAAGCCCATATTCTCCTTCTACTCCTTCCCCTACAACTGCATTCCGGTCCCCCACGTCTATGGTAACCCTGCACAAGGGCGCACGTGCGGAGGCAGAGTTCTCGTCAAAGATAAGTAACTTAGGTTGTAATTAATTGTCGTTGACCGCTTTTAACAAATTAAATACGTTCTCTAAGTACTCTTCAAGCTCACCATTAAAAGTTTTTCTTTTATTTGCGTGGTGTTTCAGAAATCGCGAAAATTTCGTTTGTTTACTTGCTGCTGCTTAGGCCTAATTTTTCGAGCGTGTATATTTAGCGTTATACCGCAATTGTAAGTGCATTTGCCATAGTTTAACTTATTAAATACGTTCATTAGGGTGCTTCTCAAGCTCACCATTAAAGGTTTTCTTTTCTTTGCGTATTGTTCCAGTAATCGCGAAAAGTTCGTTTTCTTTGCATTTCGCGGCTTTGCCTTACTTTCCGAGTGTGCATACTTAGCGTTATACCGCAATCTTAAGTGCATTTGCTATAGATTAACTGATTAAATACGTTCATTAGTGTGCTCTTCAAGCTTGCCATTAAAGGTGTTTCTTTTATTTGCGTATTCTTCCAGTAATCGTAAAAAGTCCGTTTTGATTACATTCGGCCGTTAGGCTGAATTTTTTAACGTGAATACCGTTTACTTAGATATTATTTTCCAAAACATATTTAGTGTTCTTTTACAAAAAATGGTTCAAATGGCTCTGAGCACTATAGGTCTTAACTTCTAAGGTCATCAGTCCCCTAGAACTTAGAACTACTTAAACCTAACTAACCTGAGGACATCACGCACATCCATGCCCGAGGCAAGGATTCGAACCTGCGACCGTAGCGGTCGTGCGGTTCCAGACTTTAGCGCCTAGAACCGCTCGGCTACTTCGGCCAGCGTCCTTTTACATCTTTATTTAATATATTATCGTTATCACTTAGTACATCTCTTAACTAATGGGTCGGCTGGGGTGGCCGAGCGGTTCTAGGCGCTACAGTCTGGAGCCGCGCGACCGCTGCGGTCGCAGGTTTGAATCCTGCCTCGGGCATGGGTGTGTGTGATGTCCTTAGGTTAGTTAGGTTTAAGTTGTTCTAAGTTCTAGGGGACTGATGACCTCAGAAGTTAAGTCCCATAGTGCTCAGAACCATTTCAACCATTTTTTTCTTAACTAATTTCCAAACTACCATGGATACTAACTGTGTGAGCTGCAGTAGGAAACTTAGTTCAGGGCTTTTGTGCAGCTGTTGTGACAGGTGGTATCATTGAGGAAATTGTAGCGGATTGAGAATTAGGGAAGCAAACGAGACTCTTCCATTCTTTTGCAGGGTTTTCTCAAGAGACAGGATTGTAGCTGAACAGGAGGAGAAAATTAGAGCCCTTCAGGCTGATCTGGACATAGCGATGGAGGAACTGAAGACGTTAAGGGGGGAGGAGGGTAAACAGCGGTGAGAAGTGGTAGCCGGGAACAGGGGCCTCAGAAAGAGAAGTGTCTGACAGTTTCCCAATTGACACAACCAATAGATTTGCCTTGCTACCACAGTTAAGTAAGGAAGAGGCTCTAGTTAAGATGTAACAGAATCTCACTAGGAAACCAACTGTTTCAAAAAAAGTAGAAAGTAAGAGGAAAGTTCTGTTACTTGGTAGCAGCCATGGAAGAGGTGTGGGCTAGATTTTGCAGGAAAAATTAGGTGACAGGTACCAGGTCACAAACTTTTTCAAGCATGTCTTAACCAGGTGGTAGAGGATATAGGTTCCTTGTGCAAAGGTTTCTCAAAGCAGGATCATGTGATGATAGTGGGTGGATTGAGGAACAGTATTGATAGGGATCAGGGCTACAGTATTGAGTTTGAGCTGGCGAAAATAGCCTCGGCAACGATCCATACCAATGTTGGGCCGGTGCCTGCTTTCATGCGGCATGATCAGCCCCAGTTTAACCGCTCTGTCAGGAGGGTAAATACGGAGTTGGATCAGTTGCGGCCACTCAGTCAGACATTGGATTGGTTCCTGTCGAGGCTATAGATAGGGGGGATTTCACAAGGCATGGCCTACACCTCAATAGGAAAGAAGACGGTAATCTGGCAGGGCTGTTAGCGAAATCCATAATCCATAAGGGGGGACACTAGTACTCATGGATGTACCTGTTTTTAGACTAATATCAGTGTCTAATGTGAAGTTCAGGCAGGCAGGTGCGAAAGAGGTCCAGAACTTACAAGATTCTCACAACAGGAAAGTAAATAATAATGTTACCATATTTAACCAAAATATTGGTGGATTAAAGAAAAAAGTAGATTATCACAAAAGTAAAGTAAAAAATAATGTTACCATTTTTCATCAAAATATTCCAGGATTGAAGAATAAAGTAGATATGCTCCTGGTTTGTTTCGATGACATTGAATATGATAATGTAACAGATATACTGTGCCTGTCTGAGCATCACATTGTGTCTGATATATAATAAATATCAGTGGTTATAAACTAGCTGCACATATGAGTAGAGAGAATAAGGTGAGAGGAGGAGTTGAAATATATGTCAAAAGTTAACACTGTGTAAAAAGCTTAGATACAAAAACGTTTTGTCTAGAGCAACATATAGAAGCATGCACCTGTCAACTTAAACTGAAGCAGGGTCTTTTACAACTGTAACAGTATATAGGTACCCTTCAGGAAACTTTAATTTATCCCTGGAAAACTTGGATGCCTTGTTGCGCTATCTGTCAGATAGGGGAAAGCAAAATATTATTTGTGGGGACATCAATGTTGATTCACTGAAAGAGTGTAATAAGAAGAAAGACCTGGAAGTCTTGCTCAGTTCTTTCAATTTGACATCTGTCATTAATTTTCCTACTCGGGTAGTAAAGGACAGCAGCACATGGACAGATAACACTTTTATAGACCAAAATAAGTTTAAAAACATAAATTCTTGTGCTGTTGAGAATGGCCTTTCTGATCATGGTGCTCAGCTAGTTACAGTGTATGACATAGCTCCATTCAGTAATTCAAAACTACCCTCCAAAGTTGTGCATTCAATTAATGACTCAACAATTAGAAATTTCAGAGAAAATCTTCAGCAGTTAGACTGAGGTGTACAAGGAACTCGATGCCAATTTAAAATATAACTTATTTTATGATACATTTGCAGGAGAATTTGAAAACTGTTTCCCCAATAAAGTAGTTAAATCTAATTATAAGAAACCATGCAAAAACCTTGGCTTACTAAAGGAATAAAAATATCTTGTAACCACAAAAGGGAACTGTATCTAACAGCAAGAAAGAGTAATGACCCACAAACAGCCAAATATTATAAAAACTACTGTGCTACATTAAGAAAGGTTATTAGAAAGTCCAGAAGCATGTACATCATGTCTGAGATTAATACCTCTCATAACAAAATCAAAATAATTTGGAATATTATTACAAGGGAGACCGCTCAACCAAGAGTACAGGATGAAGGCATTACCATCAAAGCGAATGGAAACTTGACAAACAACAAACTGGAAGCCGAAAACATTTTGAATAATCATTTTTTAAATGTTGAAGAGAAAAGAGGATCTAAAAGTTCATTAGAAGAAGCAAGGCAGTTAATGGAAGAGGCCTTACCCACAGAATTTGATAAAATTGAAACTCCACCCACCTCTCGTTCTGAAATTAGGAATATAATAAACTCTCTCAAGAATAAAATTTCACATGGAATTGATGGCATTTCCAGCAGGATAATAAAAGCTTGTTCCCAAGAGATAAGTGGGATTCTTAGCCACATATGTAGTAGCTCTCTGAAGCAGGGTATTTTCCCAGATAGACTGAAGTATTCCATTGTTAAACCACTGCATAAAAAAGGGGATACGTCTGATGTCAACAACTACCGCCAAATCTCTCTTCTGACTGCCTTATCCAAAATTCTTGAAAAAGTACTGTGTTGTACAGTAGCTTCAAACCTTTGTAAAAATAAAGTTTAACAAAACGTCAATTTGGTCTCCAGAAAGGTTTTTCAACGGAAAATGCTATATATACTTTCACTAATGAAATATTAAATGCTCTGAGTAACCGAAGTCACCCGTTAGGATTTTTTTGTGATCTCTCAAAGGCTTTTGATTGTGTAAATCATCGAATACTTGTAGATAAGCTCAAGTACTGTAGTATGAATGAGACAGCGCTCAAATGTTTTAAATCATACCTAACTGGAAGATTCCAGAAAGTTGAAATAAGCAGTTCATATAATATGCAAAAAACTGCTGATTTTTCAGACTGGGGAGCAATCAAGAATGGGGTGCTGCAAGGTTCAGTCTTGGGTCCTCTGCTGTTCTTAATATATATTAATGCCTTGCCATTCTATATTCACGAAGATACAAAGGTGGTACTTTTTGCCGATGAGACAAGTATTGCTATCACACCCAGCAGACAAGAAATAACTGATGAAATTGTAAACGATTTTTTTTCAGAAAATCGTTAAGTGGTTCTCTCTAAATGGGCTCTCATTTAACATTGACAAAACACAGAATATACACAGTATACACAGTACATACTGTATATATTTACAGTTCCACAAAGTAAATGGGATGATACCATTAATAAACATAGACTTTGATTAGAAATCGGTAGCTGAGGTAGAATATTCAAAATTTCTAGTTGTATGCATTGATGAACTGGAAAAAACACACTGAAGATCTGCCGAAGCTTATGCTTATGCTATTAGGGTCATTGCAAATTTTGGCGATATACATCTCATTAAATTAGCTTACCACGCCTATTTTCATTCTCTGCTTTCTTATGGCATCATATTCTGGGGTAACTCATCATTGAGTAAAAGGATGTTCATTGCACAAAAGCGTGTAATCAGAATAATTGCTGGAGCTCATCCAAGATCACCCTGGAGACACTTATTTAAAGAGCTAGGGATCTTCACTGTAGCCGCGAAAGTCTTTGGTCACTTACCTAATAGAATCACAAGTCTGACAGATAGCCATATAGCATTTGAAAGGAAATTAAAAGAATTTCTGAATGACAACTCCTTCTCCTCATTAGATGAATTTTTGGATATAGTAAGTGGGTAATTTCCCCACCCCCAACAAAAAATAAATATTAAGTGTCATGTAATATTTTGTGTAATGCAATATCTTGTATAGACACCTTTTATTACCCTGATACGTTCCACATCATTACGAAGTGTCATATTCATTATCTATGGAACAAGTACTAAACTAATATAATCTAATGTAATTAGATTTTCATCCCCCTTTACATACTGTATTACCCATCAAAACCCTCATATATTTTCTCTACCTCTTCATCTAGAGTTTGCGACGTCGGCATGCATGTCTTATGTGTCGTTGTCGGTGTTGGTTTGCTGTCGATTGTGATAAGGACAACTCTATCACTGAACTGTTCACAGTAACACACTCTATGCCCTACTTTCCTATCATAATGAATCCTACTCCGTTATACCATTTTTTGCTGCTGTTGACAGTGTTCTATATTCATCTGACCAGAAATCCTTGATTTCTTTCTACTTCAGTTCACTGACTCCTACTATATCTACGCAAATTGAGCCTTTGAATCTACCTTTTCAGATTATCTAGCTTTCCTACCACATTCAAGCTTCTGACATTCTACGACTCTATTCGTAGAACGTTATCCTTTCGTTGATTAATTAATCTTTTTCTCATGGTTACCGCCCCCTTGGTAGTCCCCTCATGAAGATCCGAAATGGAAACTGTACTGGAATCTATAGCCAATGGAGAGATCATCATGACACTTTTTTGAATTACATGCCACACGTCGTGTGGATACACGTTATGTGTTTCCATTGGCTTCTGCATCCTCAAGCCGTTGATCACTGCTGATTCTTTAGGGGCAGTTTCGCAGCCCTAGGACAAGAGAGCGCCCTGAACCTCAGTCCACTCCTCCACCCTCTTTGATAAGGCCGCCATATCGGCAGCATAATGGCGAGGCGTTCGTCTCCATGGGCGCCAGTTCGTGCCCGACCGTGCACATCTTGTGAATGACTTCCTTCAGGATAACGACTTTGCTCGACTAGAGTGGCCAACATGTCTTCCAGAGATAAACCCTATCGAACATGCCTGGGATAGATTGAAAAGGGCTGTTTATGGACGACATGACGTATCAACGACTCTGAGGGATCCACGCCGAATCGCCGTTGAGGAGTGGGACACTCTGGACCAACAGTGCCTCGATGAACTTGTGCATAGTATATATCAAAGCAAGAGGACGTGCTACTGGGTATTAGAAGTACCGGCGGGTACAGCAGTCTGGACCACCACATCTGAAGGTCTCGCTGTATGGTGGTACAGCGTGCAATGTGTGGTTTTCATGAGCAGTTAGAAGGGAGGAAATGATGTTTACGTTTATTCCAATTTTCCGGTGGCAGACGCTACGAGAGAGGCGTTGTGCATCACGGGTAAGTTTAGTGTTAAAACTGCCGAATTGTGCGTGCCTAGGAAAACACACATCTATATCTAGATGGATACTCTGCAAACCACATTTAAGTGCCTGGCAGAGGGTTCATCGAACCACCTTCAGAATTATCTATTATTCCAATCTCGTATAGCGCACGGTAAGAACTAAAACCTATATCTTTCGGAACGAGCCAACCAACACATTGCTTCCTCGTACTTATATCTCGGGTAAAGACTGTGTATGTGAAATTGAAGATGTTCGTGCTCTCACGCATAATGTTTTTAGGGCTACAAACTATCGCTCTGTCAGGTGCTATCCAACGTGAGTTTCGATTTATTCATTTCGTGATTTTCTTATTTGGAACTTTGTTATATCGTCGTAGATTCCTTTTTGTAGCAAACACAACTTTGTGTGTTCGCGAGCGCTTATGTGTGCGTGTCCGTGTGTGTGTGTGTGTGTGTGTGTGTGTGTTTCGCGCGCAATCAGTGTTTTTTTATTTCTTAATCACGAAATATATTTATGAGTTATTTCACTTTTACTTAAGTACATCCGAACACATTGTTTACATACACAAGTTAACTTGTGATCAGATTCTTTTTTTGTTAAGCACACCGTGTAAAATCCGTGAGTTGTATAACAATTTGTGACGGGTGCTCTACCTATGGCGGCTGAGTTTGACAGTCAGTTCCGCTGAAACGTTACTACCTCGAATATGCCTAAGCAAGTGTTACGTTTTGCACTGTGGTCTAAAGGGAAAAAAATCTATTGAAGACATAGAAATTAATGTTTTTGATGGAACAAGATCAACTTAATTCATAAAATAATCAGAACAATCATTTTCACTTACAATAACAATAAGGCCTGTACAAAAGCAAGAATTTATGCAAGGACGATAATGGAATGCCTACAACAAACTTTCGTGGAGATCAAAAATACATAATATAAGTAGAAAAACGTTGTGCTTCTTACACATTGCAGGATACCATTATTTCGGTGTAAGATTTAATGAGATTAGATCACGGAATGTATGTAGTAGCTGAAAGCAATAGAAAAAGGAACACGCACGGAAACACAATTGGCGGCAGTAAGAAGAAAAGGGGGCGAGTGCGGACAGAGGCGGGTGTGGCACACACCGAGGCGTAGGGAAGCGGAGCCCCACCTGAAGGTGTCGAGGATCATGGTGAAGAGCACGAACTTGCCCAGCAGCGGCACCACCAGCGACGTGGGCGGGATGATCTCGGCCAGCAGCAGGAAGAACACGGTCAGCGACAGCAGGATCGAGATGGACAGCGACACCTGCGGCAGGGAGAGCCAGCGTCAGCGTCTTGCACCACATTCACAGTTCTGTCTGCCCTTAACCACTTCAGGCGAACGCTGGGCCAGTTGCCACTGTGTGCCTGATGTGTAGGTAGAAGCGAGCTGCAACGGCAAAGTTTTGTGTTTTGGTACTTGGGCCCAGGGTGTCTGGTGGCTCGTAAGAGATTAATAACGTAATTGTCAGTTATTCAATTTATTACCCCGTTTACCTTTATTTCTCTGAGTGTCAAGGTCTGTAATATGTAATTATGCAAAGTAGTAGTTATAGTAATAAACTGGGGGACATTCAAGTAATCTCGGTGCTCCGCTGTGACTGCACTCAGGGAACACGTGTGTCGGCCGAGACGCCGTCAATTGTCGTGTCTGTCCTGCTGAGGATCCACAACGTGCCTGTAACAACGTCTCGGAAAAAAAACGCGAGCAGCGGTGAATACACAACAACTTCTGTGACCGAGTGGAATTAGTTTATTTCCGTACACGACACATGACGCATACCGTCGACTTTTGCGCTGTTGTGCAGATATTGTCGGTACAATCCAGACGCTGTGATGAATGGGGATATGGGATCAAAACGAAATTCAATTAGCCTGTTGTGAGTCAGTGGTGCCCACGTGTGTGTCATATGAAAATACACGGGAAAAAGTCTCTAGAGCGAGTCCGGTATTTTGTCGGTGTAGTTTAGGTACAGCTTGTTTATGATTTGTGTTTACTGTTGTTCAGCTTTAATAGCAGAACGTGTCCGCTACCAGTGGGTGCCACCACCGTCGCAGCACTGACAGAGCCGCCCCCCCCCCCCCCCTCCCTGCCCCACTGTCAGCCGGCACCGTAGCTCAGCGTGTTTGGTCAGAGGGTTAACTGCCCTCCGTAATAAAAAAAAAAAAGCTGAGCTAACCGATCAATTACAAACTTGAACGGATGACTTACGACGTCCGTCTTGAGCAGATGCAACGAAAACGAGCGAAATGAGATTAATAAAAAAAGGGGGAGGGGGGCGCAACATGACTCACAGCCAGTCCGCACGTATTCCCATCTATACGTACAGGCCTTTCACTGCAGACAAGCTCCAGCACAGAGGTGGGCACATAATTTTCTTGCGAGCTGAGTCCCGATAAATTATTAGTTTCTCCTTTCTCGGACGACGCCGATTCCACTACTGTGGTTCAATTAATGAAAAGCCACTCCAGTTGCCTAACTGAATCTTTATCCAGTAGACACGGCCTCTATACACGGTCCAGTCGTATTAATGTCACTGCAATAACCACACGTAGACTGCGCGTGGCGCCTCTAACAGTGATGGGTGCGTAAAGCGTTTCTGGGGGACGCGGGAAGCAGTGCACTCGTCGTAATGAGGAACCGGAGCGACTTTACCTGACGTCCAAAAGGAGAGGATCATTGGTTTTCGGGCGGAGGGTGGCAGCATTTCCGAAGAGGCAAAGTCTGTAAACTGTTCACGCGCCGCCATAATAAAAGTATACTGTGCATTGCGAAACGGTCCCAGCCGCAACCGTCGCCGGGGTATCTGCGGTGCAGCACAGGGGTCGGCAGACGGCTGCATAGAAGTGTGCGGCCAGACACATGGACCGGGAGCCCACCGGCAGCGTCTCCTCGACGTAGCAGGCGCCTGGGCCGAAACCGTCGCCGGGGTATCTGCGGTGCAGCACAGGGGTGGGCGGCCGGCTGCGAAGAAGTGTGCGGCCAAACACATGGACCGGGGGCCCACCGGCAGCGTCTCCTCGACGCAGCAGGTGCCTGGGCCGAAACCGTCGCCGCGGTATCTGCGGTGCAGCACAGGGGTGGGCGGACGGCTGCGTAGAAGTGTGCGGCCAAACACATGGACCGGGGGCCCACCGGCAGCGTCTCCTCGACGTAGCAGGCGCCTGGGCCGAAACCGTCGCCGGGGTATCTGCGGTGCAGCACAGGGGTGGGCGGCCGGCTGCGAAGAAGTGTGCGGCCAAACACATGGACCGGGGGCCCACCGGCAGCGTCTCCTCGACGCAGCAGGTGCCTGGGCCGCAACCGTCGCCGGGGTATCTGCGGTGCAGCACAGGGGTGGGCGGACGGCTGCGTAGAAGTGTGCGGCTAAACACATGGACCGGGGGCCCACCGGCAGCGTCTCCTCGACGCAGCAGGCGCCTGGGCCGCAACCGTCGCCGCGGTATCTGCGGTGCAGCACAGGGGTGGGCGGCCGGCTGCGTAGAAGTGTGCGACCAAACACATGGACCGGGGGCCCACCGGCAGCGTCTCCTCGACGCAGCAGGCGCCTGGGCCGCAACCGTCGCCGGGGTATCTGCGGTGCAGCACAGGGGTGGGCGGCCGGCTGCGTAGAAGTGTGCGGCCAAACACATGGACCGGGGGCCCACCGGCAGCGTCTCCTCGACGCAGCAGGCGCCTGGGCCGCAACCGTCGCCGCGGTATCTGCGGTGCAGCACAGGGGTGGGCGGCCAGCTACGTAGAAGTGTGCGGCCAAACACATGGACCGGGGGCCCACCGGCAGCGTCTCCTCGACGCAGCAGGTGCCTGGGCCGCAACCGTCGCCGGGGTATCTGCGGTGCAGCACAGGGGTGGGCGGACGGCTGCGTAGAAGTGTGCGGCCAAACACATGGACCGGGGGCCCACCGGCAGCGTCTCCTCGACGCAGCAGGTGCCTGGGCCGCAACCGTCGCCGGGGTATCTGCGGTGCAGCACAGGGGTGGGCGGCCGGCTGCGTAGAAGTGTGCGACCAAACACATGGACCGGGGGCCCACCGGCAGCGTCTCCTCGACGCAGCAGGCGCCTGGGCCGCAACCGTCGCCGGGGTATCTGCGGTGCAGCACAGGGGTGGGCGGCCGGCTGCGTAGAAGTGTGCGGCCAAACACATGGACCGGGGGCCCACCGGCAGCGTCTCCTCGACGCAGCAGGCGCCTGGGCCGCAACCGTCGCCGCGGTATCTGCGGTGCAGCACAGGGGTGGGCGGCCGGCTGCGTAGAAATGTGCGGCCAAACACATGGACCGGGGGCCCACCGGCAGCGTCTCCTCGACGCAGCAGGTGCCTGGGCCGCAACCGTCGCCGGGGTATCTGCGGTGCAGCACAGGGGTGGGCGGACGGCTGCGTAGAAGTGTGCGGCCAAACACATGGACCGGGGGCCCACCGGCAGCGTCTCCTCGACGCAGCAGGCGCCTGGGCCGCAACCGTCGCCGCGGTATCTGCGGTGCAGCACAGGGGTGGGCGGCCGGCTGCGTAGAAGTGTGCGGCCAAACACATGGACCGGGGGCCCACCGGCAGCGTCTCCTCGACGCAGAAGGTGCCTGGGCCGCAACCGTCGCCGGGGTATCTGCGGTGCAGCACAGGGGTGGGCGGACGGCTGCGTAGAAGTGTGCGGACAAACACATGGACCGGGGGCCCACCGGCAGCGTCTCCTCGACGCAGCAGGCGCCTGGGCCGCAACCGTCGCCGGGGTATCTGCGGTGCAGCACAGGGGTGGGCGGACGGCTGCGTAGAAGTGTGCGGCCAAACACATGGACCGGGGGCCCACCGGCAGCGTCTCCTCGACGCAGCAGGCGCCTGGGCCGCAACCGTCGCCGCGGTATCTGCGGTGCAGCACAGGGGTGGGCGGCCGGCTGCGTAGAAGTGTGCGACCAAACACATGGACCGGGGGCCCACCGGCAGCGTCTCCTCGACGCAGCAGGCGCCTGGGCCGCAACCGTCGCCGGGGTATCTGCGGTGCAGCACAGGGGTGGGCGGACGGCTGCGTAGAAGTGTGCGGCCAAACAAATGGACCGGGGGCCCACTGGCAGCGTCTCCTCGACGCAGCAGGCGCCTGGGCCGCAACCGTCGCCGGGGTATCTGCGGTGCAGCACAGGGGTGGGCGGCCGGCTGCGTAGAAGTGTGCGACCAAACACATGGACCGGGGGCCCACCGGCAGCGTCTCCTCGACGCAGCAGGCGCCTGGGCCGCAACCGTCGCCGGGGTATCTGCGGTGCAGCACAGGGGTGGGCGGACGGCTGCGTAGAAGTGTGCGGCCAAACACATGGACCGGGGGCCCACCGGCAGCGTCTCCTCGACGCAGCAGGCGCCTGGGCCGCGGCCCGTGCAGACGGCTGCAGCTCGCACGCCAGTTTTATGCTCCATCGGACACACGGTCGTTGGCGTGAACGGCAAGAAACGTCCGAAACCGAACACCTTCCACGTGTTACGGTCTGGGAAATGTTTTCGTGGTATTCCCTGGACGATCTCGTCATTCTGGAAGGCACACTGGACCAATAAAAGTACGCATCCATCCTTGCGGGCCGTATTTACCGCTACGTGCAGTTTGGCCTTCCTCGGCACGAAGGCATCTACCAGCACGACAATGCAACGTGACTCACAGGTTGCAGTGGTCCGAAGAGCACCGGTACGAGTATAGCGCACTCCCCTGGCCACCACGCAAGCCGGATTTAAGCCCGATGCAGAACCTGTAACACCATCTCCATCCAACTGTGACGCATTGGATACTCAAACCGGAAGCGCAGCGCGGCTGGCTGCGGCACTGCATTCGGCGCGTCTCCAGACTTCCACAGCCTCACTGGCTGCCTTCCTGCGCGCCTCGCACCAGTCCGCGTAAAGGCTCCTGTCAGGTCGTCACACTCACGTCAGTGGGTCGTTATGAAGTCAGTCTGAAAGTCATACTATGGAGAAGCAAAGCCAGATGATTAAAAAAAAACACGTTGCTCTCTACGGCATAACTTTCAGACACAGTTGCTAACTGCCTACTGTAGAGGACGAAACCAGTCGTGTGGACTTAATGAAGTTCCAATTAAGCAACTGCAGAGGTTTTTCATTAGTTATCCGAAAGATGTTCCAAAAGTGATAGCTGGGCCGGCGGGAATCGTCTGCTGGCTCCGTCGCTACGGGCAGCAGCCAAGCAGACGTACGCCGTGTTCTCTCGGCGCCACTCGATGCGACACAGATAAACGAGCGTTATATCGACGTGCTCGTCTCGTCTAGAGTTTCGCAATGCTATTAAAAGCAGTACACCGTTCTACAAAAAAGAATCACCCGTACTTGCATAGCTCGCTATCGCACAGGAATCAGAATGACACAGCAGTGAACTCCGGCTCCCATTTCTGATTCTCTGAGTAACTGAACTACCGCCTAGACAAGAGCTTCAGACGTCTAATTACTTTACAAAAGCGTTAATGTGTTCAATGTTTCAGGTTAAGAATGTAAGCGAAATAGAGTTTTCGAAAGCAAACGAATTACGTGGAAAGTGCTTTCGTTGTGAGGTACGGTCATCACAGTGGCTGTCTGCGGCCCCCAGAGTTACGCTGGATCGACACCCGAGAAGGCAGTTTCCAGCTCCAGCACTTATCTTCCTCTTTTAAACGTTTAACTTACGATTATACCTCGTACTGAGTACACTGTGACATCGTTTTAAATTCTTAAATTCGGTCAATAAATGTAAAAAGTAATGAGAATGAAACTTTTGTTGCTCCCCCATAAAGGTTGGGTAAGCAACGCATTACTGAACCTTTCAGTTGTATACTAAGCGACAGTCAACTGAAAAAGAGACAAGCCAAACAGAAGTAAGCAGACACGGTTATACCACAAACACTCGCCGCACACATTCAGCGGACTGTGAGGTCTGCAGTCGCCTGCTGTAGGCAGGAGTGCGCCTCTTCGTCCGAAGCGCCTCTCTTCACAGATCCATGGACATCGCGTGGGGAGAGACCGGGAATACGTGCAGCACGTGGTCAGACCCACATCGGCAACGCTGGAGCGTCCTTACACATCACCCACACAGTTTAGACGCGATTTCCGTGATTCTGGAGGTGCGCACCTGGGTGCAATCTTGGCCCCGTAGGCAACCGCAGATATTTTTCCACGAAAGGATTGCCTTCTTGTCTCGCACTAGGATCACAGTTTTAACAGTTGTGGTGATTGCTTTTGAAATGATGAGCGCTTTATTTAAGTTTTAGAGTTCCGTAACTGAATCGCTAAGAACGGAAACCTTGCAGACTAGCTCTGTTGTCCCTCTCTCTCTGTCTGTTAAGAGGCTTTTTTCTCAGGAACGGCTTCCCGTATCAAGTTGAAATTTGTGTCACATACTGAGGTGCACGGTCCCTTAACTGTGAAATAAATATAAGCCAAGTCGATGCGGTCAAATTTATTTCACGTATTTTCATACTCGCAAACTCACTCATCACCTAGAATCATGAAATTTGGGAAGCAGCAAGATTTCACAAGACAACTAAAGGAAGAAATTAGAAAATTATTCATTTGTAAAAATATAACACGAAAATTATTTTAATTGTTTTGTTCGACTATCTGTCTGCTCATCCATCTGTTAATACTTTTTTGTTTTCAGTAAGAGGTAAATGTAACAAGCCGAAATTTCAGTCTCACACTAAACTCTATGGTCCGCTGGCGGTGTAAAAAATGTAGGCTTGTAAGTCAATTAAAGCAGAAGATACGACCATTTATGCCACACATTTTGATACACGATTGTCAGTATTAACAATGGTAACACCAAAAAATCATCGAAATTCTCGATTCTCGGGATGGATGAATTTATCTTCTGTACACACATTACTGGCCATTAAAATTGCTACACCACGAAGATGACGTGCCACAGACGGGAAATTTAAGCGACAGGAAAAAGATTCTGTGATATGCACATGATTAGCTTTTCAGAGCATTCACACAAGGTTGGCGCAGATTCGAATCCTGCCTCGGGCATGGATGTGTGTGATGTCCTTAGGTTAGTTAGGTTTAAGTAGTTCTAAGTTCTATGGGACTGATAACCTCAGAAGTTAAGTCCCACAGTGCTCAGAGCCAGCCAGGTTCTGTTTACAGCAGCATGACGGTGGCATCCCTGTTTGGCGACATCGCGGTGAACGCACATTGGAAGCGTGTATTCGTCATCGCCATACTGGCGTATCACCCGGCGTGATGGTATGGGGTGCCATTGGTTACAGTTCTCGGTCACCTCTTGTTCGCATTGACGGCACTCTGAACAGTGGACGTTACATTTAAGACGTGTTACGACACGTGGCTAACCCTTTGTTCGATCCCTGCGAAACCCTACATTTCAGCAGGATAATGCACGACCGCATGTTGCCGGTCCTGCGTGGGCCTTTCTGGATACAGAAAATGTTCGACTGCTGCCGTGGCCAGCACATTCTCCAGATCTCTCACCAATTGAAAACGTCTGGTCGATGGTGGCCGAGCAACTGGCTCGTCACAATAGACCAGTCACTACTGTCTATGAACTGCGGTATCGTGTTGAAGCTGCATGGGCAACTGTACCTGTACACGCCATCCAAGCTCTGTTTGACTCAATGCCCAGGCGTATCGAGGCCGTTATTGCGGCCAGAGGTGGTTGTTCTGTGTGCTGATTTCTCAGGATCTATGCACCCAAATTACGTGGAAATAGCATAATACGAGGGTCAGTCAAAAAGTAATGCCTCCTATTTTTTTTCTACGTTTAATTGTCAGGAAATTTAAATGCAATTACATAGGTTGAAAACCACAACATTGAGGATCATTTTGTCATTTTTCAATGTAATTTCCGCCCATCTCTACAGTTTTGGTCCATCTATGAACAAGGGCATGTATCCCAGCACGGTAAAAATCACAGCTCTGCTTCCTAAGCCATTGACGCACGGATGTTTTGACGGCCTCCTCATCTTCAAAATGAATCCCACGATGAGCTTCTTTTAGTGTCCCGAACAGATGGAAGTCTGATGGTGCCAGGTCAGGGCTGTATGGGGGATGAGGCAAAACTTCCCATCCAATTTTGACAATCTCGTCAGAGGTGTGACGACTGGTGTGTGGTCTTGCATTGTCATGCAAAAGAAGAACATCTGCCATTGATTTTGTTGGGCGAACTCGCTGAAGACGTGCTTTAAGTTTTTTGAGGATTGTGACGTATTGAACAGAATTTAATGTGCATCCCTGCTCCAAAAAATCAACCAGAATCACACCCTCTGTATCCCAGAAAACTGTTGCCATAACTTTCCCTGCCGATCGCACAGTTTTGAATTTTTTCTTCCTCGGCGAGCTTGTGTGACGCCACTCCATTGACTGCCTCTTTGATTCGGGTTCAAAAAAATGCACCCATGTTTCGTCCCCGGTCACAATTTTTTTCAGAAACTCATCTCCCTCCAAACGGAAGCGCTGCAAGTGTTGGGAGGCTATTGTTTTCCTTGCCTCTTTATTCTGAAACCCACCGTGCACAAACTTTTGAGTACCCCAATTGTTTAATAATCGTGATCACACTGCCTTTACTAAGAGAAATAGTGCGACACACTTCATCTGCAGTCACCCGACGGTCACCACGAATGATGTCATCAACTTGCTGAATGTTGTGTGGAGTCACTGCACTCACCGGCCTGCCGCTCCGCTTTTCATCAGTCAACGGTGTTTGCCCTTCAGCTTCCTTACAACGACGAACCCATCGTCTAACAGTGCTGACATCCACTGTCACAACACCATACACCTTCTTCAGTCTTTCATGAATGCGTATGGGCGTTTCACCTTTTGCATTCAAGAATTCAATCACACAACGCTGTCTCAAACGAACATCGATGTCGGCCATCTTACAAACTTCTGCTGTGCTGCCACCTGTTGACACAGAAAGTTACTACTGCAGTGGATTGCAGAAGAAGGTTTGAGGAATGGCGCCAAATTCAAATTTTTCACTTAACTTAATTTTTTAAGTAGAAAAAAAATGGGAGGCATTACTTTTTGACCGACCCTCGTATATCTGTCCATTGAATACCCGTTTATCATCTGCATTTCTTCTTGGTGTAGCAATTTCAATGGCCAGTAGTGTAACTAAGTTTGTAGGGAACCCTGGATGCACTGGTGCTACTCGCATTTTTATTGCATCATAATTTGAGGTAAGATCAGTGGAAACAGCGATCTGCCGACGCCTGGAACAGCCGTGCCGAGCCGGCCGCGGGGCGTCTCTTCCAAATGTGACCTCCGTCAGCCGGCCGGCCCACGGCTAGAAGCCGGAACCGACCTCATGTTTAACAAACGGCCGCGCCGTCCAGACTGCTTCCTTTGCTCGTTTCCATTTGAGTGCCGCTTCCAGAGTTGCGCCTACCTTCTCTCCGCTGTCGGAGGGCAGGTAGAAGACGAGCACGGTGAGGAAGGAGATGGCCATGCACGGGATGATCAGGTTCACCGTGTAGAACAGCGTCTTGCGGCGCATCGTGATGTTGAACGTGATGTCCAGGTACGGCTCGTCGCAGCACGTGTAGTACTTCTCGTTCCTGAAACACACACACACACGTACTGCCGGCCAGCCAAACGGCACTCTGCGCTCCCTAGAACTCGGCTCTTTGTACGTCGAACCTCGAGAAATCCGATTTCTCCATAAATCTAATGAGTTAAACGTGCCTTTCAAAGGGAAAAGACCTCCTATAATTCCAGCAAATCGTGCACGCTTCCGTGCACTCGATAACTGGAAGCCATACTGCAGTTGCAGCGATTCGCCACAAGACAGCGATTTCGACCGGCACCACGAGCAGAGTGGCTCTGCTACAAGAAATCAACTGCTACGATTTGCTGCAGTTGCACCTGATCTGCGTATCCCTGTCGAATACTTGCAAAAAGCGAATTTGTAAAAAAAAGCGGGAACTGAAATTTATTTAACTTGTTTTGAAATGCATTTCTCGAGAACTGCACACTACATTTTTCACTGATCCCAAGTGCCTCGTGTAAATCTTTCCAGTGGGCTAATACAACGCGTTTTACGTTTTATTAGTCCACAATTTCTTTTCATTTAGTAGCCTTACTCGAACTGCAGGTGTCTACACGATTTGTTTTGCAATCTCGACCCGACAACAGCAATGTTGTCTATAATAGCACTGCTGATTATCATAACTCTTGTTACAAACTGTGTGAGGTAGACATAGATTATACGAAATGACGAGCGACTTGAGTAGAGTCGTGTAATATATTTGTCCTAAACATTTAAATTAAAATATCTTGTTAATACGAGGGTCAGTCAAAAAGTAATGCCTCCTATTTTTTTTTCTACGTTTAATTGTCAGGAAATTTAAATGCAATTACATAGGTTGAAAACCACAACATTGAGGATCATTTTGTCATTTTTCAATGTAATTTCCGCCCATCTCTACAGTTTTGGTCCATCTATGAACAAGGGCATGTATCCCAGCACGGTAAAAATCACAGCTCTGCTTCCTAAGCCATTGACGCACGGATGTTTTGACGGCCTCCTCATCTTCAAAATGAATCCCACGATGAGCTTCTTTTAGTGGCCCGAACAGATGGAAGTCTGATGGTGCCAGGTCAGGGCTGTATGGGGGATGAGGCAAAACTTCCCATCCAATTTTGACAATCTCGTCAGAGGTGTGACGACTGGTGTGTGGTCTTGCATTGTCATGCAAAAGAAGAACATCTGCCATTGATTTTGTTGGGCGAACTCGCTGAAGACGTGCTTTAAGTTTTTTGAGGGTTGTGACGTATTGAACAGAATTTAATGTGCATCCCTGCTCCAAAAAATCAACCAGAATCACACCCTCTGTATCCCAGAAAACTGTTGCCATAACTTTCCCTGCCGATCGCACAGTTTTGAATTTTTTCTTCCTCGGCGAGCTTGTGTGACGCCACTCCATTGACTGCCTCTTTGATTCGGGTTCAAAAAAATGCACCCATGTTTCGTCCCCGGTCACAATTTTTTTCAGAAACTCATCTCCCTCCAAACGGAAGCGCTGCAAGTGTTGGGAGGCTATTATTTTCCTTGCCTCTTTATTCTGATCGGTTAACATTCTTGGAACCCACCGTGCACAAACTTTTGAGTACCCCAATTGTTTAATAATCGTGATCACACTGCCTTCACTAAGAGAAATAATGCGACACACTTCATCTGCAGTCACCCGACGGTCACCATGAATGATGTGATCAACTTGCTGAATGTTGTGTGGAGTCACTGCACTCACCGGCCTGCCGCTCCGCTTTTCGTCAGTCAACGGTGTTTGCCCTTCAGCTTCCTTACAACGACGAACCCATCGTCTAACAGTGCTGACATCCACTGTCACAACACCATACACCTTCTTCAGTCTTTCATGAATGCGTATGGGCGTTTCACCTTCTGCATTCAAGAATTCAATCACACAACGCTGTCTCAAACGAACATCGATGTCGGCCATCTTACAAACTTCTGCTGTGCTGCCACCTGTTGACACAGAAAGTTACTACTGCAGTGGATTGCAGAAGAAGGTTTGAGGAATGGCGCCAAATTCACATTTTTCACTTAACTTAATTTTTTTAAGTAGAAAAAAAATGGGAGGCATTACTTTTTGACCGACCCTCGTATTAAGGTACTGTACGTCACCCTGTTTAAAGGTTAAAAACTTTGGTAATGCCTGTAGTTCTCTCAGAACCATCAGATGGAGCGCTGTCGCTACGACTTTCCCATCACTTCCCCTGCTACAGCATAAGCTTCAAACTGTTAATTACTTGAAATACGAACTTTTATTACTTCTTGTGACAAGTCGCAACTCCACAAGCAACGTAACTTCTCAGAGCGGCTCGCGGCACTGGAATGTCCATAAATTGTAACGTGAACCGGTTACTCGACGGATCTAATCGAAACGAAACAAAACTACAGAGCCACGCTCAATAACTGGGCAAATCAGTCACAGCCGAGCAGCCATACTGCCACAGGTCACATGCGATTCGTCGGGTTGCACGGTGTGAGCGTGTGGCTGCTATTCTGTCATTCTGCGCAACGGATTCATCTGAGATGTACCCTCTACCCTATGGCTCCTGCGAGATGCAATTTCCACCCCCACACTACTACAGAAGTCAGAGAGACGCTCCTAACGTTCTAAAGAGAAATGCCTGAAAAACTTTCAGCAATAAATATCTTCTGGAGTCGTTTCTCTGTAAGGAAATGACACAAAAATTCACAAATTCACAACATTTCTAGTGAGATACTTGGGTACTGGAGTAGTGCTAGTTAGTGTAAAACAAAACATGAAACTAACGAAAATTATTATTTAGTCTGCAAAAATTCTGAGAAATCGCAATTGCACTTTTAGTTGTGAACTGAAGAAGTTATTTCTGGTTTCTTTTCGGAATGTGAAGTTACCTCTTACGGATAGGATTCCCTATGGAAATTTCTATACAAAGTTTAAGATTGTTAATGACTTGGCAGAATGGCTGAGAGCCGATCCTACTAAACTTGAACAATTATCCGTTAGAATCTTGCTAGGTACGGTGGAGGCTGTCGTGTGTGAAATTCAGTGCAGGGTACTGTTGTGGAGGAAATATGGGGCTCGCAAGAGCTGTAGTGCACAATACCTTAAGCTGCGATGATGACTGCTGTCTGCGCCGCTCGTTGCTGACAAATAAGATAACTCTCGTTCTATCTGGATTGACCTTCGACAATCAAACACTCCCAACGCCTTGATGAAGTCAGGGACTCCTATTCGCCCTTAGTCTAACTACTGGCGTAGTACACTGGTCAGATAACCAGTCCACCGTGATGCCACTCAAAAATTCGCTCGCAAGCGTTTAACTATAACTCTGTCCGTTCACACTGCACAATAAGTGTGGCGGCCAACACAGTGAACAACGCTTAATCACAAGGACTCAATATCGAGTCGCACTCCGCTTCGCTCTCGACAGAGGTGCTCTCCCAGTGAAGTACTGAGGAGAGACTTGTTCCTCGCTCTTTGAGTACACGTACGAGCGCACACGCTCTCGTTACGTGTTCTCGCTCCAAGGGCGACGACGGAACGGCCGCTCTCCACGCCAGACGTGAAGAGGTATATCTTTCGGTCTCTTCCATTACTCCTTCAGCTCAAGCCGTCAGAAATATCGTCTGCCAATCGGCACTGCTCTTCTAAAACGGGAGAGTAGCGTTTCGTTTAAGGCGAACAATCCGGAAATCTGTAGCATCAGCGTTTGGCGTTTGCTGTCTCCCTGTGAAAATCTCTGAAATTGCGTGCTATGTTTGTAAAGAATGCGTAGGCTGGACGCTTCCACACAATGTAGCGGAATTTGCTTGTAAGCCAAACACGGGGTCGTTCTCCCTTTCACTCGGCTGATGTAGATAGGTTGACTCGTCCTCTGAAGGGACCAGCACCCCGGCGTGCGGTTTGCCTCTCCTGAACTAAAATCTTTTGTGACCGTCGTGTGTTGAATGTGTACGTGTGTGTGTACACCAGCCTCGAGTATTTCAACCCTGGTGCGCACTTGCAATTTACTTGTTATATTCATATCGCTTACATGAATTCATACAACACTGACTTTATCTTATCGAGTTTGGGTTCGAATGAAGTGTCTTGATGGGCGGAATACGATTGTGAGGGCGGAATATGTAAGCGATGAAGGTCAGGGGACCGCGGCGCCTTACAACGGGAATTCCGAGCGATCGGCAATCGGCGATTTGCCGAGACTTACAGAACGTGTCGTCTGAGAACACACTGTGGGGCTTTGCGGCGGATCGCTGCAATCTGTCGCTTGTTTTGTGGGCAGGGGGCATTGGGCAGAGAGGCGAGGGGGGCAGGGGGCCAAGGGGGCTGGCGAGGGCGACAGGGGGGAGAGGGAGGCACGTTAACGCTCGGTAATTGGAATTATTACGTCGATTCTTGCTACAGTTGTTTTGTCATTCAACTCTTCCGACACACATATAGCACAGAGTACTTCCAAAAGTTCTGAGACCGCTTTTATTTCTGGCTTATAAGCGACGTGAGGGCAACAACCACGGTGGAAGGTTTAATAGGCGTGTGAGGAGACGGTGTCAGGTGGTGAAAGGGCAGCTCTGGTGTATCAGAAATCTCAATGGGGTAACGACTCTTTATCATGTGATCGAGACATCCTCCAGAATGTTTCGAAGAAGACAAAAGTGTGTGCGACGATGCACAGACTTGGCTGAAAGGCGGAACGCCGACAGTTCTTTTCTGGAAAAAGAGACTCGGTGTTGTCAATACGAACCTATCATTTAACGACAAAATGCAGAAATTCCCATGAAGACGCTTTGACCATATAATTGACATTCGAGCAGATGTGACGTGCGAATTGAACAAAATCCCACTGAAGGACCCATCTGACAGCTTCACGCGGTTGTGTGAATGTTCTGTGCGTTGTACTCGGGGGAGGGGGGGGGGGGCAACGATGTAGAACAGCTGAAGCATTAAAACCACCCTCACCACCTTTCTTTTCTTTTAGTAATTCAGTCTCAGAACAGTTTGGACTGACTAACGGTGGGCGTGCAACTGATTACGATGCAAATAGACACGATGTGTTCCCGGCTTTGCTCACAATAGAAAACGCGCTTAACCAAGCCAACTGGAGATCACCGAAGCAGAAAAAGTGGGTCGAGATCCAATGACTGTTAGCAGAATATGGAATCGGTGGGTTCAGGACGTTAATACGGAATGCCGTGCTGGATCCCAACGGCCTCGTATCACTAGCAGTCGAGATGACAGGCATCTTATCCGCACGGCTGTAACGGATCGTGCAGCCACGTCGCGATCCCTGAGTCGACAGATGGGGACGTTTGCAAGACACCAACCATCTGTAGGAACAGCAGCATGGACTATCAGCTCGGAGACCGCGGCTGCGGTTATCCTTGACGCTGCATCACAGACAGGAGCACCTGCAATGGTGTACTCGACGACGAAACTGGGCGCACGAATGGCAAAACGGCATTTTTTTCGGATGAATCCAGATTCTGTTTACAGCATCATGATGGTCGCATCCGTGTTTGGCGACATCGCGGTGAACGCACATTGGACGCGTGTATTCGTCATCGTCATACTGGCGTATCACCCGGCGTGATGGTATGGGGTGCCATTGCTTACACGTCTACTTCACCTCTTGTTCACATTGACGGCACTTTGAACAGTGGACGTTACATTTCAGATGTGTTACGACACGTGGCTCTACCCTTCATTCGATCTCAGCGAAACCCTACATTTCAGCAGGATAATGCACGACCGCATGTTACAGGTCCTGTACGGGTCTTTCTGGATACAGAAAAAGTTGGACTGCTGCCCTGGCCAGTACATTCTCCAGATCTCTCACTAATTGAAAACGTCTGGTCAATGGTGGCCGAGCATCTGGCTCGTCACAATACGCCAGTCACTACTCTCGATGAACTGTGGTATCGTGGGCAGCTTTACCTGTACACGCCATGTAAGCTCTGTTTGACTCAATGCCCAGGCGTATCGAGGCCGTTATTACGGCCAGAGGTGGTTGTTCCGTGTGCTGATTTCTCAGGATCTATGCACCCAAATTACGTGAAAATAGAATAATAGATTTGTCCAATGAATACCCGTTTATCATCTGCATTTCTTCTTGGTGTAGCAATTTTTTTGGCAAGTAGTGTATTTATCCCTTGTTTCGACGACACATTTATTCCGATGCAAACGAAATTTTATGCCCCCAGTTCCCTGGTACACTCAACAATAGCAACGGCAAACATAATTCATTTTGAGCCAATGTACTCATACAGGCGGACACCTGCGATGCCTCCTCGGTAGCGAAACGTGCCGCGTCGAATCGAATAGAGTCCTGGTGCCGGAACCCGACCGTGGCACACGAGTGCGTGTATTCTGCCGTTTCTCAGAATAATTTCACAAAACACAAAAATGTGTGGCAGCTAGCAGCAGCGGTTGCGTACACAGAGGAGTCTCACTGTACATAGCAGACAGAACCACCGTGGCCTGCAGGTTAACTGGCAAATGTAACGAGAGTGTTTAAGCTGAATTCAGTTCCTTTTATCGGTGCCTCGATAAGAGCGATTCGCCTTCTCATTGTGGCAAAAGATCATTTGCAGGCCCTGTACATTACAAATATTTAAAAAAATGTCATTCAGGTTTCACCATTAAAAGCACCGACACCTTACCTGCAGCACTCTTACATAAACATTACAGGCGATCTAAAGGCCTGTCAGCCAGTGTGCAGCGCTTCCAGTACGCCAGCAGCGCCAGCGCGCAGACGACTGCGGTGTGGGCCTTCGCTGCACGTGCCGTACACAGCGCTGCCACCACACTTTGGAGCTACTCTTCCTCCAAACGACTTTGTAGGGTGTCACCCAGGCGGTTCCTGGCAGTCGACGTGGGGAGTACGCAGTTGAGTTCAGTTGACGATTCTCCTCGCTCGACGCCGATTGCTGCGCGACTCCTCAGTCCAAGTTCCGTTCGCTCCGAGCTTCAAGCCATCAGTCGGCCTCTGCGTCGTCACGAGTGCATCCGCCGCGGAGGACGTCGAACGTTTCCCGGCTGTGTCAATGGTACCCGATTACGACAGAGTATCGTATTTAACTGAGTGACGAAGATTAGAGTAACAGTACAGACTGTACCTTCTAAGAAACTGTTACTGTGTATTGTGTCATTCTCATATCGAATCTGGACGTTCTTTTAGTCGGATTATTCTGAAGGAGCGTTTTGTCGAACGTTCTCGATGGGTCGTGTTAGTAAAGTTCCGTTGTTGCCTCGCTACCTGATCATATACATTCATTAGCTGCGTGCATCACCCACTACAGGGCTTAACCAAGTCTGCCTACCTTCCACTGTGCGTCAGTTACTCACACCACCTAGTTTCGAGACGGTGCTCCACTGAGCTTTCAACCTTTGGCGCGTTGCCATCAGGACAATGGTGAATGTCTGAAGAAGGTCTCTACTGTGGAGTGACTTGTATAGAACTGAAGTGAAACGAGTACATCAAACTAATCAATAACGATCCGAGATACTCGTATTTTATTAGAAGAACCCTAGGGATGTATAGTGAACCTGTGAAGCGTGTAACTTACAGAACACTAGTTCGACCGATCTTCAACAGTGTTGGCCAGTCTGGGATCCTTACCAGATAGTACTGATACAGGGCTACGGTGACACTGCCCAGCCCCAGTTGCAGATGCTGCATCACAGTATCGTCCACTGTCCAAGTTCCCAGAGTGCGAAGAACAACAAACATTTGCTTCCTCCCATATACATATGTATTGCAAAAAAATGGACTGAATGGATTGTTACCAACAATGGGCGCACCAGAGCTGCACTGCGACTGGAAGAGGGGGAGAGTGCGACCCACCTGACGGCCGGCACCTCGAGGATGTCCCACTCCACGGACGTGTAGAACTCGGACAGGTCGACCCCCAGCTCCACCACGTTCGAGTCCTTCACCTCGTCGATGTGCCTCAGGTCCACCTGTGAAACATCACAAGAATGCGGGTAGCGCAACTCCCGTGCACGTATATGTCGTTCCACTGTAAATAACGTCGCAGATGCTCGATAGACTTATTGGTTTTCGAGCACGTCACAGAAGATGCATTATCTCACACATCAGTGTCATATTTAAACCTCGGAGGTGTTGCAGGAATTATATTTGAGCCTTTAGACTTTCATAAATTCAAAACCGTACTCTACACTAACAAATGGTTTTCGACGTCTGACAATATAACCTAATTTTCCTTTTATTTTCAAGGGGATGAGACAAAGCAACGTGAGTATCCAGCCTCAGTTGCTATGTTTTTCTACCTCCCAAGATTTTCTACATTTGTTCCTAAAGTGTGGTAGTAGAAATATGGTACTGTAGTTAGTAATCAGTGAGCGTATAGTAATTTCGGATTCGTAAATAAACTTCTTCCCACTGAATTCTAGTGCTCATTACATATTACTTGCTAATACAGTTGCAATCATCTAATTTGTTAATTATAAAATATTGTTAATTATAGAGGATCATATAGTGCGACCTAACATATTTAGTGAGGGGTAGCAAACATATTTCAGCACATTAACGAGAATCATTTGAAAGTACACGTCTCCAAATTTTCGGTAAGGTACCCAAAACCATCTGAAACTAATTATCTACCAAATTAATTAACATTCAAGCTTTAGACTATGGTTAACTTCAGTTATAAATTATGTCAAAATTACTGTTATATTCTGAATTTTGGCGTTATCATTTTGTTGATATATTTTTTATGTTCTATTTGGCGTGTAGCAGTTTTAAATTAACTCAGTAAGTTCAATATTTTGAGGTTGATGAATTACTTTATAAAAGATGACTGCCGCAAAGCTGTGCAGAGGATTGGCCGGCAGTCTGGGCGGCGGCGGGCGCGCGCCTCTCGCCGTGGACAGCGCGCCCCGGTCCGGCAACGGACCCGCATCTATATCCTGCAGTCGTGAGTTCAAATCATGACTTCCGTAACAGTAATTACCAGTTACTTTCGAGTACATTAGCACAGTGATTAGCGACTCCTATGAACAGTAGCTGGTTCGCAGGACAGTGTCATCAGTCTTGTGACTGGTTTGACGCGGCCCGCCGCCAGTTTCTCTCCTGTGCCAGCCTCTCCACCTCAGAGTAGGCAACTGCGTGCTGTATGTGTGCCAGTCCCTGTCTTCCCCTACAGTTTTTGCCCCCACAGCTCCCTCTAGTACCGTGGAAGCCATTCCCTCATCTCTTGACACATGTCCTATCATCCTGTCCCAGTGTTTTCCACATATTCCTTTGCTCTCCAATTCCGCTCAGAACCTCCTCATTCCTTACCTCATCAGTCCCCATCATTTTCAACATTCCTCTTAAATGCTTCGATTCTCTTCTGTTTCGGTTTTCCCACAGTCCATGTTTCACAACCATACAATGCTGTGCTCGAAGCGTACGTTCTCAGAAATTTCTTCCTGACACTAAGGCCTGTGTTTGATGCCAGTAGACCCGTTTTCGACAGGAATTCCGTTTTTGCCAGTGCTATCCTGCTGTTGATGTCCTTCTTGCCCTGGCCGTTATTGGTTTTTTTGCTGCCTAGATACCAGAGTTCCTGAACTTTATCTACTTCGTGACCATCAATCCTGATGTTAAGTTTCTCGCTGTCCTCAGAGTGCTCAGAGCCATTTGAACCATTTTTAAGCAACTTGGATGCATGAGCTGTTAAGCTGACTGTGTGGTAATTCTCGCACTTGTCAGCTCTTGCTGTCTTCGGAATTGTGTGGATCATATTTTTCCGAAAGTCAGACGGTAATTTGCCAGACTTATTTATACATTATACACACCAACGTGTATAGTGGTTTTGTTGCCACTTCCCCTAATGATCTCAGAAATTCTGATGGCATGTTATCGATGACTTCTGCCTTATTTGATCTTAAGTCGTCCATAGATTATTTTTGTGCACGATCTTGATTGTTTCGAGTTCTTTAAATGTATATGAGAACAGTTTTATGGTAAAATGATACGTTAAAGTTTAGCGACATGTGAATCGTTTGAACCACGGACTGTGTTGTACTTAACAATCCATGAACTAGTGCAACAAGTGAAATCTGCTCTAATGCCACCCACAACAACAACGACAACAGAGTGAGTGGCATGGCGGCGGCCTTCCGTTGCCCTCGCGGCCACTACCAACCATACTTTCGCGCCCGCTAGCAGCTGTCGCTGTATCCGTGCGCAGCGGCAGTATGTGTGTGTCGGAAGGGCACTTCCTTCTCAGCTAACGAACCAGTTCTACCTTCAACTTGTGTGGGCCATCCGCAACCACAGCAGTAATAAAATGTAACAACTACAGCCGTCCTTATGATGTTATTTATTTTATGGCTACCAGTTTCGGTGGTTCAGTGCATCATGTTGAGGCCTTAGCCGACGCTAATGGTGTTAACACAACCCGTGTACACGATGCATCAGTGGCCAACATCTCTAACAGGTTTTCGCAGACTATCTTTAACAGCGGCATTTGTCTCCCCAACCGACTGAGGTGATAGTCGATGTTTGGAGCTGTTAAAGATACTCTGCGAAAACCAGTTACAGATGTTGGACACTGATGCGCAGTGTGTATACGGATGGTGCTAACCTTATTAGCGTCAGCTGAGGCCTGAAGATGGTGCACCGAAGCGCTGAAACTGGTAGCCATAAAATAAATGGCATCGTGAAGACGGCTGTAGGTGTTATATTTTATTACATAAGTGAACGGGCCAAGTCCCTTAGCCCTCCAGTGACGAGCACGGACGTGCAGACACCGCAGCAGTGGTGCACCGACGCTCGCTGAGGAACTGCCGTGGCGGCCCGAGTGCTGTGTTTTGAGTCGCACTCCCTACGGAGCCCTGGGCAGTGAGTTGGCCTCTTCAGACTCGGATTTCGTGGCAGCTAAGTGCAAGTGGCCTGCCTTTGCCAAGCCCACGACTACGTGTGTTCTTAACTCTAGAACATTGCCAGGGATCTGGAGTTAAAGCTTTCCGTTGCTCACTTTGGTCTTATGCCCCTCTTCTGTACTTTACTTCCTTCTACGACTCAAGTAGGCAGCCGAACGTCCATTTGTTCGAAAGTCAAAACTCCTCGAAGGATACTATATTTGATAAATTCGCTCTACAGAGTTTACCTGGGCCGTCTTCTCACTGCACCAGTGACTCATTGACAATTACGCAACTGCCGCGTTCTTTTCCAGCGACCCTGCCGCCAACAGCGGGCTACAAGAGTTGGCTGCTGGAGCACCTGCTGGCCGATGTGATGTTCCAGCAGAACGGGCCACCACCTCGTCTCTACGGTCCGTAAGCGCCCCTCAGTTTGTGGACGAAAAGCTTCCAGGCAGCGAGACGGGATGAGATTGTCCGATTAGGTAGCCGCCACGGCCACCTGACGTCACGTACTGTCTGCGGGGTCTGCAATGAAAACCAGTTTTTATTTACCGCTAATTTGATTTTTACTACTCATTATTTTTCGTCTTTCTGTGCACTCATCAGTCTCTTCAACAGTTACTGTAGTAATTCACTTCCGTCAGTCCAGCCACTGAAGTCCTTTCATCCTTGCTCTTGAACTTTTCTTTTAATACCTTCATTCCCTCTTCGATGTACAGATTAAACAGTAGAAGCGAAAGGCTGCAACGCTGTCTTATACCCTTTCTAATCCAATAACTTCGTTTTTGGTCTTCAGTTCTTATTGTTTTCTCTTGGTTCTTTTACATATTGTATATTAGTCGTCTTCCCTTAAGAACTTATACCTGTTTCTAAGAATTTTGATGCACCATTTTACATTGTCTAACACTTTTTCTAGTTCGACTAATCCTATGAACGTGTCTCAATTTTCAGAAGTCTCGGTTCAGTTATAAACCACAATGTTAGAACTGTCTCTCTTGTGCCTTTACTTTCCTTAAAGCCAAAATGATCAACGTTTAAATATTCACTATTTTCTTTTCTGTTCTCGTATATATTTTTCTTGTCAGCAACATGGATGCATGAGATTTGACATCTTCGGGATTGTGTGGATGACATTCTTCGAAAAGTCTAACTGTACTCATCCAGTCTCATAGATTCCAGAAAAGTAACAGGAATACTCGTCTAGGCGGCATTTGGCCGATGATGTTAGACATTCCTAAGGAATGTTAGCTATACCTTCCACTTTCTTTGATCACAAATCTTCGAAAGCTCTGTTAAACTCTGATTTTGATACCGAATCCGCCATTTCTTCCAAATCTTCTTCTACTTGTTCTTCTGTGACCTCATCAGACAATTCCTACCTCTGCTAGAGGCGTTCAGCAAACGCCTATCCGCTCTCTCCTCCTGTCATAGTATCTCCTTTTCTATGATATATACTTTCGAAAATAACTCAAAATAGCGTAATTACTTTAGTAGGGAAATGGTTCCACAGCGCCTGAACGAAGCGAAGGTGGTCTTGGAGAATCCCATCCACATTTTGATTGAGACGCTCCTGCTCATGCGGAAGATGCAGATGTGGTACCTCTCTGGTCTGATTCACCACCTCCACCTCCTCGCTGTTCTGATTACCCACCTTCTCTGCCTCTCTGGTCTGATTCACCACCTCCAGCTCCTCTCCGGTCTGCTCCGCCATCTTCTCTGCCTCTCTGATCTGATTCACCACCTCCTCAGCCTCTCTGTTCAGACGTTCGCTGCCCGGCTGCGCTTCTCCGTGAGACAGGTATCGGGAGCACGACGGCACAGCAGCAACACAGAGCCACAACAAATGGCAGGTAAGTGTACTTCCAGTGTAATGTGAGACAAATGTTACAGTAAATTTGTTCTATGTATTTCGTTCGTTATTCTTAATAATAGAAATGTTTAAACCTATCTGTCAAGACCACTATTTCTGCATGTCTGCGGGTACACACAGCAAGACACCTGTGTGTGGCGGAGAGTACTTTTGGTACCGCTGCCTGATCTCCCCTACCCCATTTCTTTGGGAAATTTCGCGTGCGATGAGTTGGTGAACTTGTGTATGGCACGTAATTTCCCGAATTTTCTCGCTGTGTCATTTTGTGAGACATGTGCAGGAGGAAGTAATACGTTAGCCGACTGTTTTTGGAATACGTGCTCTGGGAATGCCAAAACTAAGCCCGTGTGGGGCTGTCCGTGAGAATCAGCGCCTCCTTGCAGCGTCTCCCACTGGAGCTTGCTGAGCGTCTCCTTGACGCTCTCTCGCCGACTAGACGAGCCCGACCCGTGGCGCACGGCTCTCGGCTCGATCTCGCCTACCTCTTCTCGTGATCCTCTTTGGTGACGGTTCCAGTGTAGTAAGCAGTGCCCAAGGACGAGTCGAATGAGCGTTACGTGTGCGGCGTGTGTCGTGGATGGCGTACATCTCCCTAAGACGCTTGCAGTGGATCTCAGCGAGGCCTCCGCTTTTCCTTCTATCTGCTTTGTGCTGTTATTCCACTTTAGGTGTGTCTGCGTGGTTACTCCTAGGCATTTTACGGCAGTTACTGTTGCTGTTCCCAGCTACTCTTCGCTTATAGTGCAATAGAACACCAGTGGACCTCTTCTTATAGGTAACAGTATCGTCTGTGGAAATGTTCGATCACCATGCCACTGCCTCGGTTTACTCCCGGAAACAGAGTTCAGCAGGTCCTGAATCGAATAGTCGACAAGCTTTTGTTAGACGAGTCTGACTGCTGTAGTGGAGGAACTAACCGTAAAACACTCAGCTGAAGTAGGTTTCCTTAAATGATTCGTGGTTTATTATTTTGCGGAACAAAAAAGAATTCTTAAAAATTCCACTTAATGTTGAAGATATTTTCCTGTATCCAGCATAACTGTAGCCTATTTGTGCTCTGCTTTAGATAATGAGAACGGTATCCCCAACGTGCCTTTCCGAAGCTCCTTTCTTTACCACAATATTATATGGAGCAGGTACAGAGGACGCCCACACCTGGCGAAGTGATCCGCCACCTCACGCGCACAGCACAGATGCAGAGCTCTCAGTAAACGCGCTCCGCCACTGTAACGCGGCTTCAAGTGCACGACTCGAGTCCCTGCAGTGATTTCTTCTGCTCAACCAGTCGCCGTGCTAGCACGTCTAATGAAAATATTCTTATCCTCTTTACAAATATTTGTGCTTCTGTTATATCTTTAGTTACAATAAACGCTTAGAACAATTGAGTCATTAATATGGCTCTAGTACACTATACAATAAGTGGTTCACCTCGGGTATTTGCTGACCCGTTTAAGTTATCGTAATTCGGTTTTTAAGTAAGTAAATAGTGACAACGCCCTCAGTAAATCAAGTGATGTTGGAATGCGATGTTCTTTCGCACTCGCATGTATGCATGCGCTATATCGTTCTTCTTAGCAACACACCCACTCCAGTACGGTATTTATACGCCGATACCAGGCAGTGAGAACAATAAAAATGCATTGCCCTGTACGGGAATCGCATCATGTGTGCACAAGCTGTGATGCCTCACGACGACGTGTGAGAGTTTGGGTCATGCCGTGACTCCTGTGACCGCCCGCGTGAAACAGGAGCTCGGAGTTCGAACCGCGCTTCCGGCACAAATTTTCACTCTTACTTTTCAAGGTTTCTTCAGTGAAGTAAAGTCGAGCGGTCCAGTCTTCAGAAAAATCTAGCATCACACGTTCACACTCTCACCGACTCTTAAGTTCAATCTGCCTCAGACAGGACGTATTCTCAGCGGCCTATCTCTGTACATCGAAGGCACTCTCCACTGACTCACTCATTCACTGACTCATCATCGGCCAGCCCAAACCACTAAGCTTAGAAACTTGAAATTTGCAATTACCTTACACTGTAAAAATGAATTTTTCGATATTCCACCTCTAAAGCTATGAAATAGCGGATGAAGGGCATTTTTAAAATATGTCGCCATTAAAGCAATTTTGAAGGTAGGGCTACGAGAATTGGCATTTAGTTTCTCGGTCAGAAATAAAGAAATCCATGTTTGAGCATTTTTGAAAATTAAGCCCCTAGCAGAGTGAAATAATGGGTGAAATTTGTTTTTGAAAATAAATCTGTATTAAAGAAGTAATAAAATATTTTTAAAGATACATTTACGAAAATTGTTATTTGACTTCTCGGTTCCAAATTAAAAAAAAAGAAACGTAGTTCAGTGTTTTTGGAAATTCAACCCATAAATGTATGAAATAGGCGATGAAAATTTCTAAGAAAAGGATGGTTAGTTGACTGATTTGGGAGAGGGGACCAGCCATATCATCGATTCCATGACATAAGATGGCAGAAATCAAGGGAGGAACAACATAAACAGCAAACAAACAGGAAAAAGGGGCGTCATGGCAGCAGGAAGACAAAAGAACAAAAGGGGGTGGGCAGAGCAGGGGTGCCCCAGAAACGCTACACGCAACGGGGCTCCAGCACCACCACCGACCTATCCCGACACCCACACCATACCATTATCACGATGCTGTGGGGACGAGGGGAAGAAGACACAAGTAAAGAAGGAAAACCGGCACAACAGACCAGAGAAAATGTAGGAACAAGACTGGGAGAGCTTGGGTGACGTGGAGATAAGGTCAAGGCCGCTATAACTAACACCTTCGCTAAATGAGGGACTCAAATTCCAGAGGAAAATTCAAGGAATTATACCTGAGAGCACAAACCACTTCTGTGAAGATAAATGAGGACAGACGTAACCGTGCGAGGGTCGTCCACTAACATCCGAGACAAGGAAGTCGGGAGGTCATATTTACTGCAAAGGTCCAAAAGGAGGGAGCAGTCCAGCTAAACATTGATCACCATGAGCGGAGCCCTCCAACCAGAGTGGGCTCATTGCAGAGTGAAACCCCGTGGGTCGACCTACTATGGTCCATACGAAGACGGCAGACAATGATACATTCCCACCAGGAGAGGCAGAGGGAAGAACCCCATGTGGTGTGAGTCTCCTTGACTGTGCCGAGTTTATTAGACAGTGGGATAGCCTCCAAAGTGTCAACCCGCTATTGAAGAACAAGGGATTTGATGTAAAGCTGCAGATCTGCTCCCAGAGGGGTCACAGAGAATGGGGGGGGGGGGGTGTAGGTGGTCCCCCCCCCCGCCCTCAGCGAGATGATAAGCCAGTTCTTGTGATCTGGGATACCTACAGGGCTAGGAACCCAAAAAAAGTCAACCAGGCAAGCAGTATCGCTAAGATCAGCAACAAGGTTACAGATGGCAGAGATCATGAGGTGGCAGGAAAACACCGAGATATAGCCTGAGGGGACTCATTGAGTCCGTACACAACAAAATACGTGGGGGGGGGGGGGGGGGGGAAGGTGGAGAACCGTTTTATAAAACAGAGGGCCCAATAGATAGTCATCAATTCTGCAGTAAACACCCCAAAAATGGTTCAAATGGATGTGAGAACTATGGGACTTAACATCTGATGTCATCAGTCCCCTAGAACTTAGAACTACTTAAACCTAACTAACCTAAGGACAAAACACACACCCATGCCCGGGGCAGGATTCGAACCTGCGACCGTAGTAGTCGCGCGGTTCCAGACTGTAGCGCGCAGAACCGCTCGGCCACTTCGGCCGGCAAACACCCCACATGTGGCATTTTGTTCCATGCCAATAGAAGATGTAAAGGCATATGTCACATTAGCAGGTTTAGTGCCATCGGTGTCAAAAATAATGGCGTCCTGAACCTCCCATAAGAGCATTCAGAGAAAACAATGAAATGCCATTGGAGCAGACTCCAGAAGAGATCCAGCCGAATCAGTGGCCAAGGAACTAATCAAGGGAGGAGTGTTCGGGAGAGAACGTGGGGAAGAGGTCAAGGAGGGAAGATGGAAGTCACAGTGAAGAGAAGCGAGGCAGAGCCCAAACAGTAAACCCACCCGAGGGTGGGAAAAGAATGGAACAGGAGGGCTGAGCAGGAGAACAGTTGGTAGTAATGGCATAAGAAACAAGGGGCTGCGACTGCGACTGCCCAGCATCAACCAGAAGGCTGTCGTCAGGACTGGTGTGAAAGGCTGGTGGCTAAACATATACCACAGTGGTGGACCGGGTCCAAGAGCGGAGTGTGGAAGGAGTAGTTGGTCCATAAACTTGACAACCACAGTCCAACTGAGTAAAGATTGTGAAGGGTCGAATGGTCCGTGCCAAAAAAGCTGTGGGCAAAGAAGCAAAAAACAGTCAACCTTTCGATGATGAATATGTGGCAACCGAGTAAGACTGATGTCAAAAAGAAGACCCAAGAAACGGAACAGGTGTCGGGCATCGAGGTAGAGCTCCAGTTTTGGATGGACGATAGTATGGCGACAGAAATGCACCACCCTGGACTGACCGGGAGAGAACCGAAAACCGTGCAAGAGTGTCCACGTGGAAGTGCGCCAGATGGCACCTGGAACTGTCGTTCCACAGAGTCCGCCGAGTGGGCGCTAGCCCAGATACAGAACCATTCACATACAGAGTGCGAGTGACCAACCATCTGGCACAGGCCACGTGTCTATTAATAGTGGTTAGAAAAAGGAGGACACTTGCTACGGAGCCCTGTGGAATGCGATTCCCACGAGCCTGTGGGGAGCTGCGAACAGTGGCAATCTAGACTCTGAACGAGAAGTGGGACAGGGACTGGAGAATAAAAATTGGAAGGGTGCCCCAAAGACCCCATTTGTGGAGCGTAAGGAGGATGTGGTGGCGCCGAGCTGTGTCGTACGCCTTACGAAGGTTGAAGAAAACTGTGACAAGCTGGCGGCAGTGAGGAAAGCCCTGCAGAAGCAGGCGATCGATCGAAGACTGTCCTTCCCGAAAGCCGCACTGGTAAGAAGACAAAGGTCCTGAGGTTCGGAGACCCAACTGAGCTGACGAACCACCGCCTGTGTTAGTAACTTGCAGGGGACACTGGTCAGGCTGATAGGCCGGTAACCGTCACGGAACGACGGTTCCTTGCCACACTTAAGGACACGAACCTGAATATTGTCCCTCGATTGGTAGGAGAAAATGCCTTGGAGCCAAGTACTGTAAAATACGTGGAGGAGGTAGTGGCGTTGTGGAGGTGCTGAAGCAATTTGTAATGAATCGTGGGAAGAAGCCTGAAAAGGGGAAGGTCGAGCTCACTGTTTTTGGAGGAGGAAGCTTGATAGGAGGCTGTCACGAAACGAGCCGCGAGGTGTTCCGTGAGAACTGCCGGATCTGTACGGAGGCCGCGTGGAAGGGCAAGGCCCTCGAGAGTGCCGCTGAGTGCCGCGGAGTGAAGCTCATACCCGTGGCGAAGGGGCAGAACGACCTAGAGAGCAGACGAAGCTCTCCCAGCGCAGCCGCCCGCTCCGCCTGGTTAAATAACGGGCTCTGGCGCGAAGAGGTGTGGAGGCAGCGAGAGCAGCGGAGGACGTGCAGGGGCGGCGGTTAGCGACGAGAAACTGCCGCGCCCCGCCGCGGAACTTGCCAGACAGATCGCGGACGACTTCATCCGTGCAACCTGACACAGAAGGTGGAAACACGACCTATTTTTAAGAATATATTTCACTGTATTAAAATGAGCTAAATCTATGAAGACTGGTATCTCAGTTCTCGGTTGGATGAAAAAAAAAAAAAAAAAAAACGTGTTAGGGGATGGAAGTTTCTATGGCAATATCACCACAGAAACGAAAAAGTCACGATTAACAGAAAATTTGAACTCCAGCTATCACAATCGCTTTACAGTTACAAGTACATTCGGAAAAGACTATGCTTGTACGGCCTTCATTTGCGTCAAAAGTTTAGAATTTGTTCAAATTTGTGGACATAAAAATTCGATTAAAGACAAATAAAAAATATCTGTGCAGCCCGTACAGTGTGCGTGAGCTAAGCAGCAGGCACTACGCTAGTGGCGTACGTTGCTTACGCTCAGATTTTCGTGATTTTCAAATGTTGCATCATCAATAAAGATGTAAGGAGGAATCTACAGTGCTCAAGTTACATCAAAACCGAAAGACAGAACTGCACGGATCTTGTGCGACTGCTCCGGTCTGCCTGTTGCTGAAGCGACACACGAGGCGGATGGAAGCTGTCTGCGCGCACACCGTGTACGCCGGCGGCCATTCGCGGCTGCCGCGTGGATTACGAGCAGCAGCTGGCGAAACGTCGCTTCTCTCGTAGCACACGCACTTCTCGTGCTTTGCGCGGTTCTCCAGAACACTTCCAGTGACAAGTTTTGGTACATTCGCTGACTCGTCTTTCTCGCTGTACCCCGTCGACCGAGATACCTCGTACGCGTGGGTTGCATCTGCAGTCTTCGTAAAGAAATAGCTCGTGTACTTTCTCTCGGTTGGTGAAAGACAATTACTTTTCCTTTAAACTAACGAGCAGTCGCCACACAGAACGAGAGAGACATTATTTTCTGCTGTGCCTGCTTCCACACTGTCTGACGTGACTTACTGCCTTATTTGAGTATGAAGTCACCAACTTCCGCATAACGCAGCAATCTCTTTCATGTTCGAACCATAAATATTGTAATAACTCCAAAACTATTAACTGGTTTTTGAAGACTGAAACGACGTTGAATTCGTATCTTTTAGAAGTAAGATACTAATAGCATATATTCTACTGTTACATTTGAAAAATAAAGAAAACAAACAGATACCGATATCTCTGTAATCATTATAGCTCAGAAAAGAGAGAGTATACGTCGCTTTGTGAAGACTATCTCAGAATTCATATGGCTGAATACTATATTAGGATACATTACACGGCTGCGATACTACCTGAGTGGAAGTTTATCTGAAGCACCCTGTGTGCCAACTACGTGACCCGCTGAGCGCTGAGCAGGCCCCCCTGTTGCACTCAGGATTTGGCACCATTCCGACTCTGCACGAAACAAGTTTCGAAAAAGCATTCGATTCGATCAGTCACGCAGCCGTGTTTCATGTAAGACGACAAGAAAGAGAACAGGGCTGTATTACATTCTTGCGTACCACATACAGAAGAATCTCCACAGCGTTCGTGAATGTTACCGAAGAAATTACAATTTCAAATTGAAAATGGTATAAAACAAGATGACTCTATATCTACAAAATTGTTTTCAGCAGGCCTAGAAAAAGCAGTATGAAACTGGAAAACTAAGGGAATGCAACTTCTGAGAAAGAGATTAAATTATCAGAGGCTTGCTGATGAATTTGTTCAGTTTTTAATAGTATACAATAAATACTGGTTAAGGAATTTGGGTTAGTCTGCTCTGAAGTTGGTCTGAAATACAGTACGATAAAACCAAGATCATAGTGCGTGAATGGACAATGGAGAGAAATTTATCTGTTGGAAATACGTAGCTGCAAAGCGTCACAGAGTGCGTCTATTTGAGTCAAAGAAGATCTGACACCAGAAATATTTCGATATATAAATTTGGATGGAAGCTTATGGAAGCTAATCTTCTGTTTTGAAGTGTAAACCGTCGGCTGACCCGAATAAAGTAGTTTTCCACCAATGTGTACTGTCAGTGGTAGCTTACAGCTGTGAGACACGGGCATTAAATTCCACTGTTAGAAAACCAACAGAAAGCCACAGAGGAGTGGAAAGTTCTATGTTCAGCTGCAGCAAGACAGTAAAAGATATGAGACGCACAACAGAGGTCAGTGACATAAAGGAAAGAATGAACACCTCGAAATGGCTGTGGCCTGCTCAAGTCGGTCGAAGAAGAGACGGCAGGTGGTGAAAGCAAATACTAGACTGGAACCCAATGTACCGAAAAAGACCGAGGGCGAGATTACCAGACAGGTGAGACAGAGACTTAAGAAAGACAACAGGAACGAACCGCCAATGGAATGCTCAGCATCTGTAAGTAGGCTGTTTAGGTTTTTTTATTGGTAACGCTGTCGCCAGGTAGCGCTCTGTATGAAAATCACTGGCTGTGCCGTGTGCAGTCTGTGGCTGGTTGGCATTGTTGTAATACTCGCCATTGTAGTGTTGGGCAGCGGCAGCTGCATGTGAACAGCGCGTAGCGTTGCGCAGTTGGAGGTGAGCCGCCAGAAGTGGTGGATGTGGGGAGAGAGATGGCGGAGTTTTGAAATTTGTAAGAATCGATGTCATGAACTGATATACACTCCTGGAAATGGAAAAAAGAACACATTGACACCGGTGTGTCAGACCCACCATACTTGCTCCGGACACTGCGAGAGGGCTGTACAAGCAATGATCACACGCACGGGACAGCGGACACACCAGGAACCGCGGTGTTGGCCGTCGAATGGCGCTAGCTGCGCAGCATTTGTGCACCGCCGCCGTCAGTGTCAGCCAGTTTGCCGTGGCATACGGAGCTCCATCGCAGTCTTTAACACTGGTAGCATGCCGCGACAGCGTGGACGTGAACCGTATGTGCAGCTGACGGACTTTGAGCGAGGGCGTATAGTGGGCATGCGGGAGGCCGGCTGGACGTACCGCCGAATTGCTCAACACGTGGGGCGTGAGGTCTCCACAGTACATCGATGTTGTCGCCAGTGGTCGGCGGAAGGTGCACGTGCCCGTCGACCTGGGACCGGACCGCAGCGAAGCACGGATGCACGCCAAGACCGTAGGATCGTACGCAGTGCCGTAGGGGACCGCACCGCCACTTCCCAGCAAATTAGGGACACTGTTGCTCCTGGGGTATCGGCGAGGACCACGTGAAGATTTAACTACTGAGTTACATAACATTGAATCGAAATGTCAAAAAGTCTGTAATGACGTAAAAACACAAATTTGTGAGCATTTTCAACCTATTTTTTCGCGGCATGAAAATGCATTACAGAATCACGAATCAGCCATAAAAGAACTGCAAACTATTGTTCATGAAAATCATGAGACCTTTCAAGCTAAAATTGACTCAGTTGCATCTACCGATTCGGTTACGCAACTTGCAAAAACTCAGGAAAACTTAAAGGACACAGTAGATACGATTTCAACACAAATGGAACTCTGAAACTTGGTTCAGAAAAACACACAGAGGAAATAATTTCACTATCGGATAAAGTAGCCGAACTTTCAGATCAGTTCACTAACTTATCTACAAAGGTAGATGATGATCTAAATGACACAAAACCTGTAGCCTTCACTGACACTGAAGAGTATGAACAAATTAGAAAATTCAAACAGAATCAAAATCAAATCAACACAGAGTACAAAAGAGAAATGCGGGAAGTACAAGATCAGTTGGCTCAAGTAATACAAGAATTACATATTTCAGAGGACACTCGCGCTCCAATACGGGAAGAGGGACACAGAAATACAGAACAACCACAAAATAATAACACAAGACACTTCGGAAATTATGAAAGAAATTGGCAAGGCGCATTGAATTTTGAGATGGAACCGCCGAAATGATGTAACAATGACCGACATGCGACTGGCTGACATGATGATTTTGACTATAAGCTGTTCATTACTACACGTAAATTCAAAACATTTAAGAATTCTGGCAACGACATTCATCCACAAGCGTGGCTCCATCAATTCTCTCATTGTTTTCCTGCCAACTGGTCATTGGAGCACAGGTTAGAATTTATGTGTGGCTACTTAGAGAATGAACCAGCTGTAAGAATGCGATCGGTCATTCACGATTGTCACAGTGAAGGAGAATTTTATTATGCCTTCCTCTCAGCATATTGGTTTCAAGCTACACAAGACCGAATAAAACATAGCATCATAATGATGAAACATTTCGAACAATCTGAATTTTTCCAGTCTTGTGAAATATTTTGAAGACATGTTGCACAAGAATCTGTACCTGTCAAACCCGTACACTCCCTCAGAACTCATCCGCAATTGCTTAACTAAATTACCTGAACATATACGACATATTATTTTGGCAGGACGTTGCAAAGACGACATTGAAGCTTTTCAGGGACTGTTACAAGAACTGGAAATTGATATTGACAATAGCGGAACGCGAAAACAGGAGCACAACAATTACAGGTCACATCCGTCACAATTATGCGATGAAAGAAATAATAACTGGACACGACAAGGCTATTCTCACAACACAGACACCACCTATATGACAACCACTGGCAGAGTAATAGTTACAGAGAAAGATCGCATTTCCGTAGTAATGAATATGACAGAGATTACTATAGAAACAGACAATGTGGGAACAAAAATAATTATTATCAAGGGAGACAGAATAACTTCAGACGTAACGGTCCAGCACGCAGTTACAATTCAGGGAGAAATTCTCCACCACATGACCGACAAACAAGAAACTATGTAAACTACCAACAAAACGACAGACCTGAATTCCATCAGAACTGGCGAGCTTCAAACAGGGCAGGGCCTTCTCGTTAAGGTGAATTTGTAGAAGTTAGGTCTCCTAATCCCAATAACGACGCGCCAACAAAGAGACATACAATGACTCGCACCGCAGGCAGCCGCCTGCGCCGGCTGGCTCAGAGAAAATTAACACTGACGCTAACCTTGAGAAAAATTCCAGTATTACCGACGTATACCGCATGATAATTGCGTTGAAGTTGAAACTCTGCGTACTAGGAAGAGTAAAGGTTTACACCACATTTCACATGTAAAGCCGTTTATTGAAAGATAATCTGCTTTTTAACTTTGTCTTTGCCATAAAACATTTCACTTCACATTTCTGGTATGCTTTGTCACACTGAGAAACTGTTAACATGCAACAATGTTTTGAAGTTAACTATCCAGTCTAGAACCTAGGGAACATTTTTAAACAGAAATTACGAGTGCATTGTTATAGTGAACAGACGACTAAGTGTTGTTATTTGTACATTCTTGCTTGTTAGTTGCACGATTACGTAACGACCATAAGGCTTACATACTTAGAACATATACTGTTAATGAGATTTTAATGCAACATTTTGGTTTAGTTGAAAAGACATTCTTTATTTGAAATACTTTCTGTGAGATTAAAGATGACTTAGCATTTGGTTTCTTTGATAGCTACACGATTATATCACGACGCTACTAATGTGTGACACAATTTACATTGTGCTTTTGCTGTGTATCTGTTTTATATCTGCACAGTTTTTCTGTATTATTCTGGAAAGTAAAACATGTTTTAGTAGTAACTTTTGTGATATAGCTACAATGAGACAGCCTTTTCCGTAGCACAACGGTACGTTACATTATAGTACTTTCTTGATCACGGTAAGGTACGTAATAACTACGATATCTATACGGAAAACATTTCACTTTTATTTATCATGAGGTAAGTACATTGACTTCTGCAGAACTTAACTTTCGGAGGACGATAACTACGACACTTCCACAGAGATTATCTTACAACAAGACGCACAGTTTAGCACTACAGTACACGTATTTGAGTGATTAATTTTGTACTTAAAACATTTATTTTTAAAGATATTTGAAGTACAATGATACAAAGGTTTTCTGTGATACATTTCATTCCATTGCTGTAATCTGTAACACCTGAGGGTATAATTACATTAATCCTCAGGGGGGTACACGCTTACTTTGTTTATCATGTGTATGGCAAGCACAAGGAGCCCTAGATAATATGGTATTTGCTTATACAACTTTACACATCGGTACCATATTTCTGTAACACAGAATTACACAGCTATCTGATCATTTAACTGAGAGAGACAAATATTTATTTTACTACATCACTGACAGATGTTTACGTAATTACACGGCTGGATAACTTCACACTTGTGAAATTGTATTTTGTCTGTACTTTGTGAAATGTTCATATTTTTTCGGAACCGTTGTGATACTATGAGAGCTTTGGATGATGTATTTGATATGAGATCATGATTTTTAAAGTACGTTTGAGGCAGATGACACTTTTGACATGAGCATAGAATTTTTTTTAGGTTAGTCTGAACGCTGCCCGTGGTGGGACAGGTCGCGTTGCATCTGTAGTGCTCTTACTTTTCCGCACAACCGTCTTCAATGAGCGTACGCCACGATCACTTTTGTCCGAGTTGCGCCTGTGTGGATGACGTTTTTCCACTTTCCCCATATGCGATATGAATTAATGGTATGGTGCCTGTTGAACGAACAGGCGCTTCTGCTGTCTCGGTTAGGGAGCATCCACTACACACGCAGCAGCCATTTGCCCACATTAGAATGAACTGAGCTCCGACTGAGTGCAGCCACAACTACGCAGAATACAGTTCGGAGCACGACTGTCACGTAGAACAGAGGTGCCGTTCGTCGCCGAATACAACGACGCAGCCTGCCGGCTTGGCTGGTATTTCGGCTTACGTTCCTCGCGGTGTTTCCATACTTTTACCCATCCGCTGTACGTGCTGCCTACAATCGAGTTCCGTCACTTGGCAGCAGTGGCGATACCACTGGATGTAGGCCTCCGTCTGTAGTTCCCTTGTGGTCTTCTGTCCCGCTCTGCACGCTGATCTACCCCGAGCGTCCCTCTTCGTCTCTACACCCCACACGCACATCCTGCACTGAGCCCTCCACCTGCCTGCACCACCATCACACTTCCCTCGACTACTCCACTGACTGATCCTCCGTGCCTCAGGATGTCTTCTGGCAGCCAGGCCTGCCTATACACCCGTACAGCATCGTACTTTAGTGTGGTGCTCAGTGAAATGCTGTTTGCAATTGGAGAAGCACTGCATGCGCACTGACCTGGAAGCCGTCGTAAGTCCAGGAGCCGAACTTCATGACGCACGTCTGCTCGTCGAACGGGAAGTACTCGACGTCGATCTCGCACGACGACTTGTAGATGGCGGGCGGCTTCCACTCGACGCGGCCCGTGTAGTTCAGCGTCGCCTTGGTGGCCAGCGTCACCTCGAAGTTGCCGTCGGCGCTGCGGGCAGGCGGGCAGCCGTCACACACACACTCACACATCAAATCCCGTCAGTGTTCAGACCGCGAGAGGTCCGAGGCAAAACACGAGCTTTCCAAGGTTATCACTGCGTTCTTCATCAGGGGGTGACTGTGTGCCGGAAGCCAAGTCTGACTTCCTTTACAGCGGCGTTCGAGCTCGGCATTGGTAGGGGGACGTCACTTGGAATTCTATAATGGCGGTGTGACGTTACCTGCAGGGTGGGATTCACAGAGGCAAATTGAGGAAACAAGCAATGCAGAGGCGTCGTGTCAACCGCCCCCCCCCCCTCCCGTTCCCCCACCGGCCAACGACTGAGCGACGAAAGAGAAAAGGACCCCTCCACGAGCATCGTCTGTCCCCTCGTGAGTTATGTCACGAGGGATCGTCTCCAGGCGCTACACAGATTACAAACTCAGTCTCTGTTAAAAGCGTTATTGTACATGCGAATTCCTGCGGCTTCTTTTCTTACGGAATCCCAGTAGGTCGAATTGTGGGAGAGGATCTCCGTTTCCTCAGTCGACCTCGTCTCCTTCCATAAGGCCGTGTTCCGCTATCGCATATTTCCGTACTTTGGGTGACTGCTCGGCCACGGTGGGGATTTTCTGCCCTACGTAATTCTTGCCACGGTTGTGCTCGAGGTCTCTCCGCAGGAATCCTGCGGCTTTCCTTCTTCTTGCGTTCGCTCGGTGGGTTTGCGCCTACGTTTACCAGCGAATTCACGACTAATACGACGTGTTCTGCATTTATTTTTGCCCACCAAATTTTTAAGGGGTTTTAATGCAGATGCCAGGCGAAAATAGCCTGAAATTGTCTGCACTCTGTTTATTAAAGTATTCGAGTGCTGCTCAGCTGAATGCTGGAAACTGTGCTCACTTAAATAAAGACCTCTGCCAGTTCTCGTTTCTGTACGTCAACCGAAGATTCAGAGTTCGGAATGTGATCGTGGCAGGAACTTCCTCAGATGTTTGGTCTGGGTGGAACGAGTGGTCTCGCGGCGCCAGCACAGCAGTGGTTACCGCCATCCACCTCGAGAGCATTCTCTCCGTTAAACGGGGCGCAGGCAGTTCACGATCACGTGCCATCTGAAGTGAAGTACCTCAGCAGTCTCTGACGGCCTTGCTGCCGATGGGATGTTAGACTGCAATCTTCTTTCGATTTGAAACAGCTGAAGAACTCGTTCAGGTAACCCGGATTCAAACTGCGCCAAATTAGAGCGCTATTCGCTGATAAGCGTAGGCGCAGGTCCAACGTCAGAAGAAAGCCCCACGGCATTCCTTACATTGTGGAGATCGACCTCAATAAAAGACTTGTCCCGTATTACGTGAATGTGGCGTTAGACCGGTGTTCCGACCTGCACAGTGAACGGCAGCCCGGACTTGCGAGGACCCGCCTCCTGCAGCGCGGGCACGAGGTCGACCGACGATGAGGAAATGCCACGCACTCGCCTACCGGGGTTCAACAACAACAGAAGCCGTAGAAATTCGGGGGTGGAGTAACAGAGGCGGAGGTCCATGGAGAGGAGCACTTGGGACGGGGCATCTTCCAACAAATACGACCAGAAGCCGTGGCTCTCAGGTGAACAGGGGACGCTCTCTGTCCCTTTCCCCCACTCAGTCAAGACCTGCCGGGTGGTAGGGAGCGTGTTGCGTCTTTGCCCATTTCCTGCACATGCGTGTATGAATCCTAAACTTTAGGTGATGTCACAGCGCCATAAAAGTTAGAATTACGAGCGGCAACATCCGATCAGTGACACCGTTGGTCGCAGATGACGTTGACAGGCCATTCGCCATACCCACACCTTGCCATCGGATCGCCACATTGTGTACCATGATTCTTCACTCCACACAACGTTTTTCCACTGTTCAGTGGTCCAATGTTTACGCTCCTTGCACCAAGCGAGGCGTCGTTTGGCATTTACTGGCGTGATGTGTGACTTATGAGCAGCCGCACGGCGATAAAATCCAAGTGCTCTCTCCTTCCGCCTAACTGTCATAGAACATGCAGTGGATCCTCATGCAATTTGGAATTCCTGTGTGATAGTCTGGATAGATGTCTGCCTATTACACATTACGACCCTCTTCAGCTGTCGGCGGCGGTCTCTTTCAGTCAACAGACGAGGTCGACCTATACCCTTTTGCTCTGTACGTGTCCTTTCACGTTTCTACGTCACTATCACATCGGAAATAGTGGAACTAGGGACGTTTAGGAGTGTGGAAATCTCGCGTACAGCCGTATGATCACCTAACCACGTTCGAAGTCTGTGAGCTATGCTCAGTGCCCCATTCTGCTCTCTCGTGATGTCTAATGAGTACGGAGGTCGCTGATATTGAGTGCTTGGCAGTAGGTGGCAGCACAATGCACTTAATACGAAAAACGTATATTTTTGGGGGTGTCCGGATAATTTGATCACGTAGCGTATGTGCTGCTCCTGTAGTTACTGTCCACACATGGACTGGCTTCCTTGGGAGGTAGCCTCTTCCATCTTGGGGGTCAGAGGCCTGTCTTTCCCTAATCCTAAATCGGTTGTGGAAGAGGTCAGAGGTCAGCTCAGCAGCGAGTGATTTCCCTCCCCAGGATGGCAGCAGGGAGGATGTCGCCAGCGCCTGCTGTTAGTAAACACACTTCTGAAAACCCTGACAGGGTCAGTAGTGGGGTGTCAGTAAGGCGACTGGGAAATGGCCAGTGGAACTACCTGCGTGTAGATGTTGATTCTGACTCGTGGGAACGCCTGAAAATTCGACAAGTTCGTGAAATGGGAATCAGCTTGGAGCTGAGGGGGGCTGAGAAAGCAACTCGCGGGCGCTCTAGAGCGGAGTTTGTGTTTCAAAATGGTCATCGGATTGGAAGTCTAGAATTGCTGACGCCGCGCAATCAACGACCTGACTTTTCCAGTACAAATCGTTCGAAGCATTGTTCAGTGCATTCGTGTGTGCCTGGAACTTTCTGTAGACATTCCGCTGCTTTCCTAGGTGAGGATTGCGGATTAGAGAGCGCGTGCTTGGTCGGTACAAGAAGCGTGTCAAATAAAAGGAGACACGTGGTGAAAAGTTGCCCAAGTGCGAGTTTGAGTCACGCACTCAGCATTCCGTACAAACTGGATTATGTATGAATATATAGTTCGTCCGTGCTAGGACTCGAGATTCTGGACCATTTTTACCTGTTATCGATATCTATACTGGCAAAATATAGGTCCGGATAATTCTAGCACCATATTAAAATCTCCACAGCAGTTCCTCGGACTAGCGCGGACATAGGAAAACAAGCGAGCAGGGGACTTTAGTTGAAGCATGTAGAGAGAGACGATTTAAAAAAAATATATTTAGTTAATAAAACATGACTACAACTTACATTTTAAGTCTGCGTGTACTAATGTTCGTCTGTCTTGCATCTGACGGCTCACGAATTCAACGTAAGGTCAGATGGGAAAAGATATTGTCTGATATAATTTAACACGTATCACATTTTTTGCTTTACTTATACTGTCAGGCCTCGCTCCTTGAGCAATTTCGTCAATCGAGGATAGGGGGAGTACTCTCTATGTTGACGAATGAGTCTGCCAGTATCAAAATAAGTAACACAAACGACCAGATCTTTTGTACCGCATAGACTTAGAAGCTGAAATGTTTTACACCACCAAGGGACGATAGACTTAAGTACGCGACATGAATCTGAATCTGATACCCCAAACCGTTCCACAGACAGAGAGAGGCAGACAGACGGACAGGTGGACAGTAAACTGATTCTACAAGATTCATGTTTTTACAGACTGAGGCACGGAACCTTAAAAAGTAAATAGACTGTTATTTGGAAAGTAATCACATTTGTCCCACTGTGGGGCAAGACAGTCAGGGTCTCCACGGGAAAGTGACTGCGGCTGCCTACGAAGCCACGACTTTACCTACACTCGCTCGTCTTCGTCCGACGCACATCGACGGCTACGAATTTCTTACCTTGGGACTCCAAAATTATGGAAATCGCGTGGGGATAGAACAGAACTACGTACAAAATGTGTGAGAGCTTTCCAGCGAACGTTCTGTAGCGTTTTCCAAACAACCGCTGCAACATGTCGGCCCGCTCACACATCCTCTGTAAAGCCTCGATATCTGCCATATTTTTGGAGCCCCCAAAGAAAGATCTTTTCGGCCGTCCATTTGGTTCGGACGGAGAGGTACAAGCCTGAGAACAATCGCAGCCACACGAAAGCACTGACCACCTACGCATCAGTAACTGAGCCAACTACTTTGAAACAATAAAGTCTACTTACTTTTTCCGTGTATCTTCTTTTCTTTTGCTGCCATTTAGACAGATTTGAGGCAGAAGTTGGTACGGGCCAGAGGATCTCGGAATGTTCCCGATGGTAGATAGAGAACTAAAGGGCTTTTTATTGGCTTTTTGTTATTGCTTTTGGAGTTGTGAGAGTTTTAATCCCGTCTCTTGGGTCAAAGCGAGAGTGGCGACCATTACTTATTCAGACATATTGCGTGCTGGTGTTATTCCGACGAATTAATCTGGGTTGGCCAATGAAAGCCTCGGACTGAATCTGCACTTTGTCGGCCTCGCGCTCCGCACGCCGCCACTGGTGCTGCCCGACACACCGCTGCGGACAGACGCTCGGGACAACAGCAGCTGAGCGAGCGACGTAACAGCGCACCGGGATGAGCGGCGGACGTTGCGATGGAGATCTGCTTTAAACTTTTAACGTTGGTGCATGTAGCATTTGCACAAAGTTGTACATTCCTCCCCCACCCGCCACAGAAGTGAAATGTGAAGTGTGAATACAGTTACTGAGGCCCAGCTGAGGGCAACACTGTTCAGACATGTGTGCCGAGCGCCGTGAGGCGACATTCCCCACTGCTTCCTCTTCGTACGCGCTGGAGCGGCCATATAGGCGATTACTTCGACCGGACTTGTGCCACAAGCTGTACCATTCTGTTGTATCACTGACTATCCTCTTCTGTACTTCGGTGGCGAATGCGCCAGTATTTTACGAAAACACAGCGAATTCTGTCTCCGGAAGCACGACTGTGAAAGTACACAGAGTGCATCAGTACTGGCAAGTGTTTAGCGAGCTGCCGAGCAGTCCCAGGCAGCGCTTAGTGCTGGTCGCGCCAAGTGGAGATCATTCCACGTCACTGGCGGCCGCGCTGCGCTTTGATCAGGAGACAACTTTTCGTCACTGTCTTCCACAGCTTCGTTCTCCTTCCAGTATGAGAATTTTTTCCGCAAGCAGGCGTCAACATTTGGTCACTTCCACTCGAGAAGTAAGTGTTTTGCGGTAGCTTCATACATTGTACGATCGGAAGTTGTGGACACTCCTGTGTAATTCGGTACTGAGCGACAGGAGTTGCGAGAGGCGCACCAGGGGAGGTGCGGAGTGTCGCGATGTGAGCAGAGAAGCAATTTATAACACCAGAACGCGTCCGTCGGGAGAGCTCAGTCGCTTCCAACGCGGATTCGTCGCTGGATGTCACTCGAGTAGCAGATCCAAAAGGGTCATTAAAACACTTGTTCATTTGCCCGATTCGACTATCGCAGTCACGACTGGAAACTGAAAATGCTAAGAACAAAACCGACTAAATCGAGACCAGGCAAACCCCATGCAACGACTGACAGGGACCGTCGAGCATTGTGAAAGGTGGCTACGAAAAAAATCGGAAGAAATCGCTAGAAGGAATCACTTGTGAGTTCCAAGGTGCTAGCAGCAGCCCAGCTAACACAGTGACTGTGCTAAACAGTGGGGTGCAACAGACGAGCAGCCACACATTTCTGTAGGGAGTGCTGTACGATGCTACACGACAGTGCATGACTCGAAGCCAGTGATTCCAAGTGATATCACTCCGAACCCCATGGCAATCTGATTAAAGAGTTTGGGTCCAGCGAACGGCTGAAGAACGCTGCCTGCCATCACCTGTAGTGCCACCATTGACGTGCAGAGAGGCTGGTACTGCAGTACGCAGGCGTCTTTCGTGTTTAGGGTGTGATCACCTTATTGTGCTTAGGAAAACGCTAAATGCAGAAGGACTTTGTGCGGCATTGTGTACCACGTGCAGTACAGCGACAGCTTCGACAGAGTGGTCATTTGTGTCGATGTGACGGTAAGGCAACATCTGTGACGGAATAGTCGGTCGACAAAATGGTCTGGCACGCCCTGAGTCGCAACCTCAACCCAATGGAACGCATCAGAACGTCGATTTTGTTCCATGTCCTGGAGCCCAACATCACTATATACTTTGGTTTCAGTTCACGAGGAGGAATGCACTGCGACTCCTTTAAAGACGTTCGTACAGGTCATTGCAGTTGTTGCCAACATAGTTCGAGGTGTCACGAAGCCTAAGGCTGACCACACACACAGCCCACATTAGTATCCCCTAAAACGTGTCCAGATAGTGGTGGTGTAGACGTTGCCGCGGTCCCCAGCAGGTTCAGTGCGGCTTCCACAGCGGTCTGCCCCGTGCGAGCCTGCTGCCCGGCTACTGGAGTCCGAGCCACTGCTGACCGGAGCGATTTCGCTGACAGCTGAGCGCTCCATTCCCCAGCAATCCTCCAGCTGCGGCCGGGTTGACGCTGGTCGCTTGTGCCTAACGCCGTACTGGACGAAGCTGGGGAAGCCCCACTGCTTGTTAGTCGCGGCCTCTGATCGGCTCTATGTGGATGTACGAAATGCAGACTCATCACCCTCAGTCGCGACTCCCGGCGCTTAGGCATCCCTGCAGCAACGGAGAACGGGCGACCGCGCCTGCAGATTCCAGCGGCCCGCTGCAAAGGTCGCGGAACACGTGCGACAAACGCCGCGGACGTTAGTACCGCTGTGCAGCAGGATATAAACAGCACTCTGTGGCTTTACTGGCTGCGACAGTTCCAGCACCAGTTCCAGTAGTGGCTGCAGCTGCTGTCGCCACAGTTCGTCTCGAGACACGTCCGTAGGGGACGTCTCATCGTGTTTTACTGGAATTAGTTGACACTTGATCCCTCGTATCATAATTATACACGGCAGACCACGATGTTTGGCACGACGATATAGTCAGTCACCCCCCCCCCCCCCCCTCTTCTGGGTGAGCTGAGGCCAGCGATTTGTCTCTCCGGTCGCCTCCTCCAGCGAGCAGACGTCAGCGAGAGCGACGGCAGAGGGCCGGCGCTGACCGGACCTTCCGTCCTGCAGACCGCCGCTGGACCGGCTTCTGTGTTGCCCCACTGCTCCTACAACCTGCACACACTCAGATTAACTAACATATTTATTGGTTTTTTATTTCACCACAGTACTGTCAACTTGTGGATGCTTACGTGTGAAACACGACGTGTTTACGATTTAGGTTTGTTTCCCACAGTATCCGATAGCCAATTTTCTTAACCTGCATTGTCGGTAAGTTCCTCAAGAGTGTCTGTCGTTACAGAGAGGGTCTTACAAGGTGTGGAAGTATTGTTATGGAAACAGAGTAATGAATGTGTTCGTAAAATGATTGAAGTGAATAAATCTCTCACATTAAATGATTATGAATTCTGCTTAATCTTTGGAGAATATGTTATGAGAATCCACGAGTGGTTATTTAGCAATAAAGTTGTGGTTAGACAACTGGAACCATAGCCTCATTAAGTCTATTGAAATGATGATAATGCAACAATTACTACAGTTTTTGGAGCAGTCCATTACATGCAGATTGCGTTGGAACACGTCTGAAGAGAACGGGCTGCTCCCAGGCAGTGGCCGTGCCGCCCACTAACTCCCGCCCTAAGGCGCCTGAGGCACCGCCACACGCTGGGGATACTGTGCAGTGCTCTCTCCGAGCTGAATACGTGTGCGTTGTCGGATAGACGTGTGCTTTGTAAACAGAACTGTAGTCGTTTCGCTGGTTGTGCTCGTAGGTAAGCGAGCGCCTGACGTTTGGCCGCCACTGCGTACACTCACGTCCGCAGCGCCTCGTCGTTTCTTCTCGGCTTCATACGACGGCGAAGAAGAGCACCTGCAGCACAAACAAAGGTAATATTTTGTTAAAAAGGCGCCCACTGTTCGTATCGTACGCGCCGCGGGAAATCGATTCCACCCAAACGTTCGTGTCACTGCTTCTCGTGGCTGTGACGCAGCTCTGTTTACGCCACTGCGCTAAGAAGAAAAGTGGGGAGAGGATGAACTGAGACAGCGACAGCAGCCGCCTCGTAAGTTCCGCGACGGCAGCCACCCCCAGCCCCACAGCCACCCTCCACCCCTAGCGACTGCACGCTGGACTCACCAGTTTTCCTGCTCGGCTCACTGCCGCGTCAACTGCTGTTTGTCCCGCGTCCCCCTTTCGTTCCGGCTAAGAGCAGCCAGAGAGAAAACTCTGCTACTGCGAGGATCAAAGTCTGCAGAGCACTCCCGAATCTGTGTCGGGTGGACGGAAGCTGAGTGGCTGTGGAGGCACACGTCGATTCTGCTTAACCGGACGGTGAAAGCAGAGTCGGGGTAACGTCACGAGAGGCCTTAGGAATAAAAGCCTGACTCCGTCATCAGGGGTCCAGCGGATCGAGAGGTATCGGCCGATTGCCGTGTCTTCCTGTACCGTATGACGCCGTTCGGTGCGGTAGCTTACTCCAAGCAAATGCTGTTGTAAATCACACAAAATTCAAGGTAACAATAATGGGTAACAAAGGGAAATTAAATTAACGAAAATGGGTTACATTAAATCAGAGTGTTAGCATTTTTTTGAAATTGAAGGAAGTTGAAAGATGGTAGGAAAGACTGGAGATACGTTGTATATTCCCACCACGAAGTTCGAACGGGGGAGGGTCATAGTGATACCTCGAAAAGGGGTTGAGCTCTGCTGCGACTTGGGTTTCTCGTTGTCTCTACACTGTCTGCCAGGTTTTACCCGACTCTAGCTACAGTAACCTGTCACGGCTTGTGTACTCGCTGATCCGGTGAGGAAATTTATCGTCAACGTCCGTATTGCTGCTAGGGTCAGTTTCGCCTCTTCCTCTGAGGCTTTCAGAATCCTGTTCTGCTTATTCCGACCCAGGACTGTACCTTGACTCCCTCGCTCTCGGTACAGGCTTTCATTGGGTGTTCTGCTCTCGATGAGCTCGGCTACGTTTGCAGATTACAAGTCCACATCGGAAGCACACAGAGAAACGAATAGTCGGGGAGCACCCAGCTGAAAACTCGTGGACGTACAAGAAGTCGACGCGGCTACAACTGGGCAGTACCTGAGGGCACTGACTCACACACTTTACTGCCCGTCCGTCCTCCTCACAAGACCACGCAGTGTAGGACAGCACTGTCAGTAAAGGAAGTGTCAATCAGCGGACCAGGACACACTCTCATTGTCAGTACCATCTCCTTACCCTCATGAGAACGATCGTCACTGCCTCTCTCTCATGCACCTGGCTGCTGTCGGTTCCCCGTCAGCCCCACAGGGCGCCCACGGTTCGCACACCCTCGACGCCATCTCGGCCACTGCCGGAATTAAACTTTCCTTGCCAGGTTGTTCCCTGGCCCGTTTCTTTGTGTTTGTGTATCATAGAAATTGCCAGACCTCTGTTTGTAGACGACTTGGTCAATTAATAAGTCTGTGCTACTCTTTTATAAGTCAAAACTGGCAACACACACTGAACAAACTTACCTTTAAAAACACAAATGAAGTTTTGTTTGTAAAACACTATTTAGCCGTTTTTCATCTCTTTTGCTGCCAATTTAGACCTGTCGTGAAATGAACTGCAAACAAAAATTAATTCTCGGAGCCCACGTTAATTTCTGCCATTTTCTTTCCCATTCATTCACTGTAGATTACTTAGACCTACATTAAGTGATTTTCAGACTTGGTCATTGCTCGAACAGCATTCCCTGTCGGTGTTCTCCAGCACGGTGCAGTCGATGTCTCGCTGTCTCACACTTCGCCCTAACTGTCAGCCACGCATCTTCCCAGATCTGAAGGCTCCCTTCGCGGTTACAGAGGGTAGCTTTGCTGACCTGGGAGGCCTACGTCTGAAGCAACAGCACTGGCCGTGTGGGACTCTACCGTCAGGTATCAGGCCACAGCGGATTGGTTCGAGATGGGGGGGGGGGGGGGGGGGGGGGTGACAAGGCAACTACGAAAATGTGGAATAAACAAGACAGAAACGCGTCGTAAAGACTGGGGAGTCAGGTAGGTGGCAACGGAGAGTTTATACCGTATTCCTGGACGTCAGGGAAGGACCTGCTGGGAACGAGGCATATCGACGTGGCCGTCGGCCAACATTTACACCGTGTGCGCCTCTGTTAAAGCGAAGAGTATCGTTGCGGGAGGAGGGGTTTGCCAGGGCGCGACGTAGCGAGCTGCTCAGTGGCCACGCGGGCCAGGCGACGGGAGCAAACAGGGCGATCAGAGGCGAAACGGCGCGGGAAGAAGCAGGCGCTGCGCCTCCACTACGTACATTAGAGATGAAACACGGCTGACGTAGGCCCAGGGCGCGGCAGTCGACGTGACAGCAGGTCAGGCGGCGCTCTGCGCCTCATCCACGTGCCCCCTTCTGGCGGTCGCACTCGCCACGGCTTCCTTTTCTTTGCTGCGCGGGCCAAAATGGCTGGCGGCAGCCTCGGTGCCGGTCTTCGGCCCGCTGGCACTAGAATATAGACTGTGTTTTTTTTGCAGCTAAAACATTACAATAATGGCTGGTGGCCGTGGCGACGATACAACCTGCCAGTCACTCTCAGAACTTTGGTGGCAGGGGAAGAAGGCTGGGGGGATCAGGGAAAAAAACAGATAAACCGATCATTATTTCTGGGAGTCCGGGGGGGGGGGGGGAGGGGAACCGGAAGCAGTGAGGCTGGCAGAGGCGCCGCTGCTGACGTCACGAAGAGGGCGCCAGCCTGCTCAAGTTGCTTCGCGATGGGATGCGGAGGGAGGGAGGGAGGCGTGGTTGCAGTCCAACACTGCTAAAACATTACTCTTACGACACTCCAGATTTACTGTAGATGTATAGGATTTGTCAAGACATTCGAGGAATTTAAGGAGTGCGGGGAGTTTTCTCAAATTTGAGAGGATATGCGTAGGAGGGACAGGTGCGATACTGAGGGGAAGGCAGAAGCACATAGTTGTGGCAGTGAGTAAGGAATGGTTGAGTTCTAGGGTTTCACACATCCGAGCAAAGTAGCTCTGGAGCAGGGTTTCCCAGGCTGTGTTCCGCGGGACACTGGTGTCGCACAGCAAGTGAATAAATAAGTGAGGTGCGATGAGCTGTTGATAACGCGGCGTTTTTCCGACATTTTGACGATACTAATTATTTTTTAAAATTGTATTACGATTTCTATGTAATTAGTTGAAGTAATCACTGAGTTGTTCTCACCTTCTAAAATTTTATTAACCTCCAAAATCATGGACGTAACCATCAGACTACCAGCATTCTGAGACTGTTTCGGCTGAGAAAATGTGTGGCAGTCGCTGGTGTAGAGGATTGTGGAAGCCTGGAATCCACAGCAATGATCAGTTAATAGTTTTAGCCATCTCAGTCTATCGTCGGATGGTACAGCGTGGGGGGAGGGATAGTTGCCGCAGTACCGGCTGTGACGTCACCAGAGGTCAGAGGTCAGTCCACCGCCATACAGGGCAACGCTGCCGGCCGGTCAGCAGACCAGGTCGTGGCGAGACAGCTCGAAGAGTCTGGCGAGGTACATCCATGCCTCAGCATGAAGAAAGGTGTATTTCTCCTCGTTCGAGTCAGGTACGTGTTCTGTGTTTACTGAGATTTTGCATGTGATTGTTGTGTTCCATTTGTGGTTTCATTTAAGTAGGTTATGCGGGTGCGGCACTGCATGCGATGAGTTCATCCCGGCTTGCAATGGTAGCTTTCGTAAACAGAGCTTATCAATTAAGTGTCAGGCCGTACTAATTTTGAAAGTCCTTCTTTTCGCTAAGGGTAAAGTTCGCCAATATTCCAGTGTCTAAGCTCTCACCACGTGCATGCTCTTCGAAACCTCTATCGAATAACTTTTTTATTTATGCGGTGAACATTACAAGCAATCCTTCCAAACGCGGAATTCCGTCACAGTCCTCCGAGAATGTGGCCACATACAGGGGATGCTATGGTATCTGAGTTCATTGGTGACACATTTGTAATAATATGCAGAGAATAAGCGCGTTAAATGCTAGTGCCTTAAGTGTAATCACACAGAGAGGAACGCTCCATTTGCTAACCCTTTTACTGCTGGTGACCGAATGCAGGTAAGGGCAACTGCTGAACCAGCTGTAGCCAGCCACCTTGTCTCACGCCAACTGCCGTGTCTCTCGTGTGCGGAAGCGTACAACAGCATTACTGTTCGACACACATGTTCGTGCAGCGTTATCAGTCTGCAGTCACGTGAAGCAGTATCAAAGCACATTCAGTTGTCATGCAGTAACATTAGTGACTGCTGAGCAAAACTTCACTGCATCAGCTGTCATGTCACCTCAGAAGATTGCATGTGGTTATGCTCTACAGGCAACTCATATCATACAGGTGATCATGTAGTTATATTTCAGTTGGTACTTCTGATGTGTTCACAAATATACGGATCGTGGAGTAAATTTGGACCCCTGTAGCCAGACAGTATTATCTTGTGGCTTTTGTTCGAATATGTATTCGCATTCACTACATGACATTGTTTATGAGGAACAAATTTATTGTGCTGTACGTTCAGTTACCTCCTAGATTATTTATTTGTACTGAACACTGAGCTTCGGTATTAATATTCGAAGTGTGACGCACGCAAGCGCAATTGTCAATAGTACCAACAAACGTACAGTTAAGTTGCACCTGGCTCTGCCATCCCAAGGCTCACAGTATACAGGTGGTATACTCACTTGTTGTAGAGGACGATGTCGGGCCGCCAGATGTGGTCGGAAGGCACGTGCAGCATCTCGACGCCGCCGTACTCGCGTGGGTCCCACTGCAGCTTGTAGTCGTACCAGGACTGCCAACATAACGGAGCGTCAGGTGCGAGGCGCCTCGCAACAAGGCAGGGCAAGGCGAGGCAAGGGGAGCAAGGCACAAGGCGAGGCGAAAGGCGTGCTGAGGACCCAGCCGTGTCGACAAAGCTACTGACGTAACGACGTGCGTGCTGTAAGCGGTAATTACCCCAGTGGTGTGGGGCAAGTCGAGATGAACATATTGATACAGGGCACTTGCGGTCCATCGAACCGGGTACAGCTACAAACTGACCCGAAAAAGGCACCTCAGCTGCAGCCCACGTGCACCGGGGAAGATTTTGGCCAAGTGGTCCTGGAACAACCCTCTGTTCTTGCACTTAGAAAATATGAAAGTAACGTTTGAGTAAATTGAGAATCTCAGCAGCATATTGTGCCGACGGCATCATCGCCACGCGTCCGACGCCGTCGAAAGCCGCTCGCAACCTTCCCGCGCCACTCAGGCGTCGCTCCGTGAGGACGGCCGCCAGACTGCGCCACCTGCTGCGACGCCGCGTGCTCGCATAGTAGCCAGCGTTAACCTTCTGAGTTACACTCAGCTGTGGTGAAGGGAACGCTCGACGCTCAGCGGTCTGAATACCGTGCTTCTTTCGTGTGGCTCAGAGAACCCTGCGGGAGTTGGACTTACCGGAAACTCGTCATGCTATTCATATGTACTGTGTTTAGACTGTTATTTTCGAGTCCCGTCCACAGACAAATACTGGTACTTGTTTTCTGTTTTAACAGTTTGCATTGAGCAAGGACAGACGAATGAGGAACTGCAGTAATTTTGACAGGATGAAGGTTGTAAAGTTTTTCTTGGTCAAGCTTAGGCATTAAAGCTTCATTGTAAAGTTTTTTTTTTGACATATTGTTTCAAATCCATTATTTTGTGTTCTTTTTAAAACTTTGGATGGTCATTACAGAAAAATGATGCTTCGCAGTGGTTTATTACGCCTACCTCCTCATCCCCCTCCTTCCCACTTAATGCTCTGTAACAATATAATTAACAATTACATATTTTTATTTGTCTGGCCTTCTTACTACGAAACTACTAAGTTCATAAGTGTTACGTTTATGTCGAATTCCCAGCCGCGGTGCCCGAGCGGTTCTAGGCGCTGAGTACGGAACCGAGCGACTGCTACGGTCGCAGGTTCGAATCCTGCCTCGGGCATGGATGTGTGTGATGTCCTTAGGTTAGTTAGGTTTAAGTAGTTCCAAGTTCTAAGGGACTGATGACAACAGATGTTAAGTCGCATAGTTCTCGGAGCCATTTGAAACATTTTAGGTCTAATTGTAACCGTAATTATTTTCTGCATAACGTTTGCGAAATTCTCTTGTCTTTCGTTAACCGCGAGGGAAACTTTCAAGTAACCATGTTCACGAAATAGCCGACAAAGCCAGAATGAGAGGACATTGCAAGAAGTCTCGCGGTAGATTGGGCGCCTTTTTCTGGCTGTTCCGCGGTCAGCAGGCCGCAGCGCGACTGCCCCTACACCGCTGTGGTCCGTTTACAATAGTGGTCGTTTAGACACTGTGTTTCCTTGCTAACGAGACTCTGTGTTAACAAATTTTTTTGAATTTTTACGAAATACTATCACGAAATATCGGCATATTTATTATTTTTCCCATATCAAAATGTTATAAATCTTAAGTCGGCATTTTATATGTATTGATAAGCGATAGTTATTCAATACTGAAATTGCATTTGACTCATTTTTTCCACTATACTGAGTTTTGTGTGTAATCTTAAAATCAAAGTTCATTTTCTGAGCGATAGACTATGATGTAACGTCAAAAATAACACCGAAATTGGCAAAAAAAAACAGAATTTGACAAAAAAAATACAAAAATTTAAAAAATACACCAAAATTAGAAAAAACAACCAAAGTCGGCGAAAAACCACAAAAATTGGCAAAAAACACCAAAATTAGGGAAAAACTTACACTGAATCTGGTTGATAGTAACGCCGAATACGAAAAAGAAGTAACGTCGAATACGGAAAAGAAATAACGCCGAATACGAAGAAGAAGTAATGTCTAGAATGGCAGAAAAATGTGACACCGAGAGTGGAAAAAAATGTGACTCCGAAATTTTCAAAAATAATAAAGAAATTGGCTCCGAATTTGACCATAAAATAAAACTATTTTTTCCCAGACCCTAGCTACGACTATTTAATGCGTGACAATACTATGATAACAATTCAGTGATTGCAAAATAACACAAAATACTTGTAACGATTTTTTATAGTATTTCTGTATGAGTCTCCTCGATCACACGGGCAACACTGTAAGTGGTAACATATTTCATACCACACATGCGATCTCGACAAGAACGCCCACACACAGGGTCAGGAATCTGTGTTCGTCGCGGCCGGGGATGGCGAAGAGTTGAAGCAGCGGTGTGGAACACGAATCCGGTACCTCGTCTCCCGCCTCCCAAACGTCGCCCAAGTTCTGCTACGAAACTCGCGGGGCAACCTGTAGCACTCCTGGAAGAAAGGATACTGCGGGGACGCCGACATCCAGAGCCCCGGGGACGTTCCCACAACGAATTTTGGTTCCCTCTCGTTGGGAGACGTAATGCGTGTCACAGCGGTGGCGTCAGCCATTGCTCGAGCATATCCCTTGAAGTAGTTGGCTCAACGAGGAAAAAACCGAATGTACAATGTTTGTACTTCCGACTAGCTGCACTGCCGCAGCGATCAAGTATTTTTTTCTATGCGATATTCATCGTTGTACCGCTATGCAATTGAAGGTCACAGCCGTTTGTATCCACAATATTAACTTTTAACCGCCTTGTACACTGCAAAAGGACTATTGCTTAAGTTATTATGAAGTTATATCTCAAGTACATAGTAATTCACATTCTCTGCAAGCTGATCTTACCCTGAGAGAAGCGTACCATTTTTTCTTTATGCGATGCTCCGCCACGAGACGGGGAAGCGCTGAAACCTGAATAGGGAGTCAATCAGACCATAGCTGGCTAAGTTACACGTTCCATACAGCATTAACAATTCTGTCATCGGCAAGATGTGCAATGAGTCAGTCTGCAAGATAAGTGTACATGATCTGTGTTGACATAAATGAACATGTTTTTTAGTCTCACTCATGCAACTATAACAAGTTTGTTTTACAGGCTATGAGTTTTTTTGTAGAAATTCGTCCTTGGTATAGAAAGAACTATCCAGGAGAAATTACTGTAATTTAGATTTAAAATTTCCTCCGCTACCTACCAGACATTTTATGTGATTGGGCGAAGGATCAAATATGTTTGTTGTTGCAAATTGAACTCATTTCTGAGCCACTGGCGGTTAATTTATTTAACCGTCTGGCTACCCGTTACGTCGCACCAGGGTTTCGCACATACGTCACACCGATGAGAAATGAAGGTCATTTTTTTCTGTGGCGCTACACGTACGTATATCTCTGTTCTTCTCAAATTATGATGGATTATTACGACGCATTTCATTATAGGAAACATACGTATTGTGACGGTCCAGTTGAAAAGCGTAACTCTTGGAACAGCTAATTTCATGACGTCTGCGGCAGAAGATGACTTCTACCGCTCGCTTCTGTGGAATCAGTTATTTCTTTGTACATGGTGAGTTGCACCAGAAAATTGTTCCATAAAATATAACTGCCGATAAGAACACGTCAAGTAGCACAATCGATTTTCCCAGGAACATCGCTCAGTGGAAGAGCGATCAAAAGAAGCGCACACGTGTCTCGGCTTGTCCGCTGATATTCGCCTTTCCTGAGAGAACGTCGGTCCAAGTTTTCAGCGAGTTCACAGATCCAGTTACTGTTCTTAGTTTTATTCTGTTTCTCCTTGATCTACTCATGTCCGCGGAAGGTGAAGACACGAATGTTCTCGAGTTAATGTTAAAATAATTTTGTGCTTATTCGTCTATTAGTTGTGTATCTGGTGGATGAATTAAACAAACGACAATAAAGGAATAAGAAACTCATATGAAATTGTTTTCCTTGAAATTGCTGTAGTGTATCTTGATTCATAATCCATTACAAGCTCCAAATTTCGAAAAAATGATCCGTAATGCGTGGTTTGCCGCCAAATTATTGCCAACCGGCGATATCTTCGGCAATGTTGACGTCGCTTCTTTTCCGCGTGAGCTTCATACGGAGAAAAGTCACTGCGGTAAAACTGACTTCGAGCAATGCTGGTAGTGTTCGGAATTTCTATGTTCCTATGTTTCGAATGTCTCTAGGATCGCTATCGCGCAAGGGAATGTACCAAAGCTTCCTGAACGACGTACGTAAGAATAACATACAAGAATTAAGAACTGATATAAAAATGCCGAAACGCATCCGTCACTTGAAAATGAACTTTGACAGCCGTCTTCTCAGTATATCTGGATGAGGCGAGACACGAGTTCGCTTATTTTGGCTCGTCTTCCACTGAGCGAAGTTTCTGGGAAATCAGGTTATGGCTCTTGCCGTGTTGTCCTCGTGAGTGTAAATATGCCAAATATATCAGCAGTTTGATTCGTCTGTTCGATCTCAGTCCAAGAGAGAGCAGAGCTGACACTCCCGGCTGTGTAAAGTATTTCAAGCGTGATTAAGGCAAAATGGCATCTTACACCTTTTAGTTTTGCAACGGAAGGTCAGCGTTATTTTTCTTGTCATTTGTGGAAAACAATTATACGTATCCATGCTCATATACATCCAGACACTGTAATCCACTGTGAAGTGCATAGCCAGGGGTGTTTTCCCCTGTACTAGTAGTCAGGGTTTCTCCCGTTTCCACTCCTGTACGGAAGGCGGGAAGGAGGGCTGCGGCCGTTTTGATTGGCCGCCCGTCGGCTCGGCGGCCCCTGTGTGAGGCGAACGCAGGCGGTCGCGTCGCATTCCGAGGCTCCTCAATGAATACCGCTTTTCGCAGTTGTGCACGTTGGCTTCTGCGGGATGGTTTCAGTCTGTCTCCAATGATCAGCCAGGTAAGTTTCTTCAGCAGCTCCGTGCGGTTCTCCCACTGCTCAAACAAACCTGTGCTGCCCTTCTCTGTCTGTTTGTCCTATCTGCTACGAGTCCCACACACGCGAGCAATATTGTAGAGTGGGTCGCACGACCGTTTCGCAACCAGTCTCGTTTGTAGATTCTCTGCATTATACCAGTATCCTGTCAACCGACTCAAATCCCTATAAATAGTTTTAAGAGTTGACCAGTTCCAATTTCTACCCTTTGATGTTATAGTAAGACCATATTCCGTTCTTTCATTTTCTGAAGAATGGACTTTTACATTTCTCAACATTTAACGCTAGCTGACAATCTCTGCACCACTTTGAAATATTACGAAGATTCGACTCAATATTTGTGCAGATTTTTTCAGACAGTACTACGCTATAGATAGATCTCTGTTAAGTTGCTGTTATTGTTGTCTGCGAGTCATTAATATACACTCCTGGAAATTGAAATAAGAACACCGTGAATTCATTGACCCAGGAAGGGGAAACTTTATTGACACATTCCTGGGGTCAGATACATCACATGATCACACTGACAGAACCACAGGCACATAGACACAAGCAACAGAGCATGCACAATGTCGGCACTAGTACAGTGTATATCCACCTTTAGCAGCAATGCAGGCTGCTATTCTCCCATGCAGACGATCGTAGAGATGCTGGATGTAGTCCTGTGGAACGGCTTGCCATGCCATTTCCACCTGGCGCCTCAGTTGGACCAGCGTTCGTGCTGGACGTACAGACCGCGTGAGACGACGCTTCATCCAGTCCCAAACATGCTCAATGGGGGACAGATCCGGAGATCTTGCTGGCCAGGGTAGTTGACTTACACCTTCTAGAGCACGTTGGGTGGCACGGTATACATGCGGACGTGCATTGTCCTGTTGGAACAGCAAGTTCCCTTGCCGGTCTAGGAATGGTAGAACGATGGGTTCGATGACGGTTTGGATGTACAGTGCACTATTCAGTGTCCCCTCGACCATCACCAGAGGTGTACGGCCAGTGTAGGAGATCGCTCCCCACACCATGATGCCGGGTGTTGACCCTGTGTGCCTCGGTCGTATGCAGTCCTGATTGTGGCGCTCACCTGCACGGCGCCAAACACGCATACGACCATCATTGGCACCAAAGCAGAAGCGACTCTCATCGCTGAAGACGACACGTCTCCATTCGTCCCTCCATTCACGCCTGTCACGACACCACTGGAGGCGGGCTGCACGATGTTGGGGCGTGAGCGGAAGACGGCCTAACGGTGTGCGGGACCGTAGCCCAGCTTCATGGAGACGGTTGCGAATGGTCCTCGCCGATACCCCAGGAGCAACAGTGTCCCTAATTTGCTGGGAAGTGGCGGTGCGGTCCCTTACGGCACTGCGTAGGATCCTACGGTCTTGGCGTGCATCCGTGCGTCGCTGCGGTCCGGTCCCAGGTCGACGGGCACGTGCACCTTCCGCCGACCACTGGCGACAACATCGATGTACTGTGGAGACCTCACGCCCCACGTGTTGAGCAATTCGGCGGTACGTCCACCCGGCCTCCCGCACGCCCACTATACGCCCTCGCTCAAAGTCCGTCAACTGCACATACGGTTCACGTCCACGCTGTCGCGGCATGCTACCAGTGTTAAAGACTGCGAAGGAGCTCCGTATGCCACGGCAAACTGTCTGACACTGACGGCGGCGGTGCACAAATGCTGCGCAGCTAGCGCCATTCGACGGCCAACACCGCGGTTCCTGGTGTGTCCGCTGTGCCGTGCGTGTGATCATTGCTTGTACAGCCCTCTCGCAGTGTCCGGAGCACGTATGGTGGGTCTGACACACCGGTGTCAATGTGTTCTTTTTTCCATTCCCGGGAGTGTATATTATCCATCTCTCTCTATAGCTTACCCCTATTTTACTCAGAATTTCGAACATCTTGCACATTGTCGACTGCTATTTCGAGGTCTACAAATCCTATGAACGTGTCTTGATTTTTCTTTAGTCTTGCTTCCATTATCAATCAGGCGACAGAGTTCCTTCACTGATGCCTTTACCTTTCCTAAAGCTAAACTATCGTCATCTAATACCTCTCCAATTTCCTTTTCCATTCTTCTGTATATTATTCTTGTGAGCAACTTGGATAATTGAGTTGTTAAGCTGATTGTGCGATAATTATCGCACTTGTCAACTCTATTAGCCTTCGGAATTGTTTGGATGGTATTTTTCCGAAAGTCAGATCGTTTGTCGCCAGAATCATTCATTCTCCACACCAACCCGAATAGTAATTGTGTTGCCATTTACCCCAGTGAGTTTAGGCATTCTGATGGAATGTTATCCATCCCTTCTGCCTTACTTGATCTCCAGTCCTTCAAAGCACTTTTAAATTCTGATTCTGACACTGGGTCCCCTATCTCTTCTAAATCGACTCCTGTTTCTTCTACTATCACATCAGACAAATCTTCCCCTTAACAGAGCCCTTCACTTTACTACCACCCTCGCTTTTAACTTCATCGAACGTTGATTTGACTTTCCTATATGCTGAGTCAGTCCTTAAGACAACCATTTCTATTTCGATTTCTTCCCATTTTTCATGCGGCCATTTCGTCTTAGCTTTCCTGCATTTCCTATTTATTTCATTCCTCTGTGGCTTGTACTTCTGTATTCCTGAATTTTCCTGAACATTTTTGTACTTCCTCCATTCTGTTAGCCATAGTTTCTTCGCAATTATCTTCTTAGTGCCTATGTTTTTCTTACCAGCTTCTGTGATTGCTCCTTTTAGATATGTACATATCTCTTCAACTGTACTGCCTACTGCGCTATTCCTTACTGCTGTATCTACAGCCTTAGAGAATTTCAAGCGTATCTCGTCATTCCTTAGTATTTCCATATCCCACTTTTTTGCGTATTCTCCCTGGCCAATATCTTAAACTTCAGCCTTCTCTTCACCACTACTGCTTTGTGATCTGAGTCTATATCTGATCCAGGGTATGACTTACAGTCCAGTATCTGATTTCGGAATCTCTGTCTGACCATGACGTAATCTAACTGAAATCTTCCCGTATCACCCAGCCTTTTACAAGTATACCTCCTCCTCTTGTGAATCTTGAACAGAGTATTCACTATTACTAGTTAAATTTATAACAGAACTCTATTAGTCTTTGTCCTCTCTTATTCCTTGTCCCAAGCCCACATTCTCCTATAACTTTTTCTTGTATTCCTTCCCCTACAACTGCATTCCAGTCCCCCATCACTGTTAGGTATTCATCTCCCTTTATGTAGCGTATTACCCTTTCAATATCTTCATATACTTTCTCTCTTTCTTCATCTTCAGTTTGCGACGTCGCCATGTATATCTGAAGTATCGTTGTCGGTGTTGGTTTGCTGTCGATTCTGATAAGAACGATCCTGTCACTGAACTGTTTGCATAAACACACCCTCTGCCCTACCTTCCTATTCATAATGAACCATACTCCCACTATACCATATTCAGCTGCTGTTGATGTTACCTTATACTCATATGACCAAAAACCCTTGCCTTCTTTCCATGTCACTTCACTGACCCCTACTATATCTAGACTGAGCCTTGCATTTTCCTTTTCAGATTTTATAACTTCCCTACCACGTTCAAGCTTCTGACATTCCACGCCCCGACTCGTAGAACGTCATTCTTTCTTTGGTTATTCAGTTTTCTCTCATGAACACCTCCCCCTTGGCAGTCGCCTCACGAAGAACCGAGTGGGGAACTATACCGGAATCTTTAGCCAATGGAGAGGTCATCATGAGACACTTGTCCTGTGGATACAAGTTGTGTGTCTTTTATGCAGTGGTTTACATTGCCTTCTGCAATCTCATGCCGTTGTTCCGCCTTTAGGGGCAATTTCCCAACCTGAGGACAAGAGAGTGTCCTGAACCTCTGTCAGCTCCTTCGCTCTGTTTGACAAGGCCGTTGGCAGAACGAGGGTAATTTCTTATGCTGGAAATATTCGACCGCCGATGTTGCTTATTAATCAAATTTTAAGCCACTGGACCGATTTTAACCAAACTTGATAAAAAATATCCCTACTGACAGGCAACAGTGGGTGGGGGTATGGGAACCAGCCAAGAGATATGAAGTGAACACTTAGATGCGAGGAAAAAAGTGCCGCATGGTGCGAAGTTTCAGTGGACTTATTCTTTGCTCCGGAGACACTCCTACAGTCGGATCGAAGTAAGGAAATGCCTGGCAGGTGGCAGCGCTCTCGATAGCTTCAAGCTGAGAAGTGCAGGCGGCTGTAGGCTATGTACAGAGCTTTGAAGAGGCTTCGCGATGGACACATTTACAAAATGGCGTTCTAGACACGCGAAGCACATTTACTTATACATTTGTACATTACGCATATGTCTTTGTGCGACTGTTTATAATTTCGAAGGTGTTTTCACGAATACATGGAAAAGAAATTTTTTCAATACAAACACGGTTCGTCCTTTTCTTCTGTTTGTAATAGAGAATTGGCAAAATGAACAGGTGGTTCCTGCCTGCGTTTTGACTACTGGTGCCACAGCCGTGAGGGGAAGAGAATGCAGCTGAAGCAAGCAGTGTAGAAATATCGACGATGAAGTCCTTCAGATATGGCTACATATCTGTGTATTATGTCCTTCGGAATTACTGTGCTCTTCAAACTGGCATACCTTTTCCAGCCATGGTCAGTCAATTCGAGATGTGTTATTTAAAGAGAATATTATTTGACTTTAGTTTTGGTAATTAAGAGTAGTGAAGACTGCAGTGTGTGTCTGGGGAGAGAGAGAGAGAGAGAGAGAGAGAGAGAGAGAGAGAGAGAGAGACGACTGTTCCTTGTTGTTATCTTTCCCTGCCGGAAAGTTTTTTTTTTCTTTATTGATTTTCAATTCCCCCCGAAGGGGGCGGGCTGGCAGCAGCTTAATACGCTGCTCTACAGCCTAAAGAGTTTTTTAAAAACGGAATAAGAAAAGAAACAAGAAACAGGCGATAAAACGGTGACTTAAAGTGTAAAATGGCGGAAAAACGCGGAAAGTTAAAACAGAAAGCAAAGGGATTGGCAATGTTAATAAAATACACAGGAATCAGACAAGTAATATAGTAGACACACAATTTAAAAAATATGGCGACAGTCTGGTTTCTGTTCACAAGAGATAAAAAATCGCACCCAGCGACAGTATGATGGCCGCTCATAACACTTCCCAAAAGACACACAACATGGAACACTCACTGTAAAACACTACACGAAAATGGCGGCACAAGGATGAGACTCCCGAGCCAAGGGCAGATTGTGGGGGGGGGGGGGGGGGGGACCTGGAGTAGGGGGAAAACCGAGGAGGGAGGAGAGGAAAGAGCGAAAAGGGGGAGAAACAGAGGAGGGAGAGGACTCATAAGGGGGCAGAGCGGCAGGGCAGACGCGAGAGGGAATGAGAAAAGGCAGAGGAGGGAAATGCAAAAGGACTCGGGGGAGAGAAGCGGGCAGAGAGAGGTGAGGTGGGGAAGAAAAAGGATGGAAGGGCGTCCCAGGTAGGAAAGGCAGGCCTTTATATCCACACCAGTCCAGCTGGGAGAGGGACGGGGGGATCCCAGTTCGCAGTGAGAACGTGTCTTGCGTCACGCTATTTTTGAAGTTGAGACATTCCGTAATCTGCCTGAAATAAGAGATGCGGCAACAGTGCGGCAGTGCGGCGTCCCGTGTGGTTGTAGTGAGGGCGCTTTCTGCCACGCTGTCGGCAGGACAGAAGAACAACCTCTGGAGGTAAGCTCAGTGTGGTGGATTACTGCCATAACAAATTAAGGTGTACCGTGCACAGGTACGATAAAACCTGAAATGCTCAACGTTACTTGTAGAACAACAGGTTGTGCAGTGTACGTACCAACAAATATGGCTGACTTTTGCCACACAGGTCCGCACGTGTGACTATTTTGTCCCGCGCACGTGGGGCTACTTCCGTTCAGTCAAATTATTAGTTTGTGCCAGGCACTTACGTGAAACTTGCAGAGTATCAATGTAGAGGCAGAACTGACGTTAAACTGCGAAATTCTAGAGAACACGTTTTGTTGCTTTCTTTTCAGATGGTCCGTTCATAGAACAGAAAAAAGCCAAATGCTTCACCGTTCGAGGAACATACGAAGAAAGCAGTGCAAGTGTTACGGGCAGTTCCTCTGGATAAAGTGCCAGTAATACGTTAAGTGGTTTGACGAAGCGTGCGTGGACGCAAATGCACCAAAAACGTTTACTTGTGGTAAATTCTTGTGATTTTGGCACTGACATTCACTGAATGGAATGCCCTCCTCATTGAGTGGAATAGCCCCACCATTTTTATATATTGTGGTTTCTGCCTTCCTCAGATGTAAAGCAATTTCGACCTTTTATATACTGTTATGTATCACACTTGAGATACCATAATTGTATTAAATTGGCAGGTTTTTTTTAAAACAGATTCATGGCGCATTTCACACGGCCTACAGACGAAATGAGCGGAATAGCGTCGCTGAAGCCTACACACTTTGCCTCAGGGGCTTCGTGATTCCCCTCGTGCGAGAGTTAGCCTTTTGCGACGAAGGTAACTAGCAATTATACGTATTTCTGTGAACTTGTAACCATTTAGTTAACTCTACTCGGTCAATGGTACTGTTAAAAGACTGCCGCGTAGTCGCAGTAAGGGACTGGTGGCCCGTTGTTTGTGCAGACGGTGCAGGGGGAGGCGTAGCAGGAGGTTCCCCACATCCCACACCGGCTTATTCCGTTGTTCACGTTATTAAATTAACCTTTCCCGTTAGCGTAATGAAAAGAAAAACTTCTTCGGAAGTTATACAAAAACCGATCACAATAGTCCATGTCGCCCCCAGATACAGATTCCAATCAGCGCGTCTCCCAGGTACGGAGGGGAACCGGGATCGAACCCCGGTGCTGGTACAAAACTGATTACTCTTAGGACTCGATCTAAACTTATCATTTACAAGCGCAGTAGTCACGCCACAGGAAGAACGCGATTTTATTGTTAATTTTACGCTGTTAAAATTCGCAAAATTATTAACTAAAATTTGTATAAATGCCAACTTTTCAGTTCCTAAGTGCACGGCTAAGCCGGTGGCGTAAGAGCCCGACAGCATACACCAAAACACGGCGCGCCGCGACCGCTCTTCAGCTTCGGCGGCCCTCGTAGACCAATCCTGGGCGAGGCTGTCTCCTGCTGTCTCGGCAGACCGCGCGTGTCCTCTGCTGTCCTGTGCTGTCCCAGAGCGTCTAGCCTGTCTCAGAGGCAGGGAAGCGGGCGGCGGCGGGTTTTCACTCGTATTGCAAAACGTTCTCGAATTTAGAGCAGACGTCGTCTGGAGATTGCACTTTGGCGACCGTAACGACAAATACTGCAGTTTCGGCGGTCGCTCCGGCCACGGAAAAGCGCACAGATTCCTCGGTACGGCTACAGTTTCGGTGCTGGTCCGCTGTCGAGAGGCACTCGTGCTGAACGAATCAGCGGCTTCGACCTGCGCTCTGTCGCTTCCCGGTTGACCCTCGCCGAGCAGGGAGGATCCGGTCCGTCACGGATTCCGCCGTCGATTCCCTGCACGAAATAAACGTGGCAGATGCACAACCGTGGTTTACCTCTTGTGTGTGCAAAAAGAAAACTCATAACGGCTCGCAGATTCTGCATTTACGTTTATACGACAGAGCTATTGTAGCACAGTTGGAAGAACACGTCCATGATATAATGTACGTGTATACATCTATATTCCATCATAACACATCCACTGGAGAAAGAAAATACCATTTTCTGCTTCCCAAATACCTAAAACATTTGTTTTCTTAGTCCCCTCCCCTTCTCTCCTCTTTCCAGCTCTCTCTCTCTCTCTCTCTCTCTCTCTCTCTCTCTCTCTCTCTCTCTCTATCTCTCTCTCTCTCTCTCTCGCAATTTACAAACACAAACACACACACACACACACACACACACACACACACACACACACAGAGAGAGAGAGAGAGAGAGAGAGAGAGAGAGAGAGAGAGAGAGAGAGCATCACAGTCATTCCCTCTCTGCAAGCAGACACACCACAGTAGTTCTCATGAAACATTCCAAATGAGCGCCACATGAAACATAAGGCAAAGGATGAACAAATGAGCAGCGACAACGACACCGCACCTCTTCGTGAGTATGGAGATACAAGAGTGCGCTCAAGTCACGTTTTGCCACGTTCCGTGCAAAATACCTATGAAGTAAACTTGCGAGCTAAATTTTATACATAACAGTGTGAAAAGTGTACTCAGTAGCAGTAGAAAGAGATATTCGCTGTTGCGACAGGACGGAAAATTTAAGTATGCTGACATACAGTGATCAGCCAAAACATTATGGTCACCTGCTTAGTACCTTGTCTGATTCTGTGTATCAGGGACAGGACAGTTTGTCGGTTGGTTTAAGGGGCTCTGCTGTATTACACCTCAACGCGCAGGTCACGGAGTCCGCGTAAATAGCGGGCCGCTGATTGCCGTACGCGACCCGGACGGCTTGGTTTACATCAGGCGAATTACGTGGCCCAGAGATCAAAGGTGAGTTCGTTATAGTGCTCTCGAAACCGCTGCAGCACGGTTCTGGCTCCGAGACACATACAATTATATTGCTGGAGGATGATATCGCCTTCAGGGAAGATATCAAGCATGAACAGATACACTGTCCACCTGAAAGATTTTTCAAGTTTGACGGTATTTCGGTAAAACATTTATGGATTGTCATAACGCATTTTCACTACAATCGGCGCGTCGTTTTTCGGATCATCATTTTCGTCTTGGACGCCAGCTCGCGACTGCCGTGGACCACATCTACACCTACATGTACATCTTTCAGATGGACAGTGTGGTTACCGCAGCACGGGAGGTGAGGTCCGGCGTGCCGCCTGAGTTCTTTGGTTCCTCAGACGACCCGTGCCTGTACGGGGGGGCAGACGCGGGCGACCGCACAAGTTCTGAGAGTCTGCCTTGAGGACTAAACTTGACAAGAAATACGCGAAACTTTTTGTATCTCAAAAATTGATAGATGTTTAATTTGATACCTAAATATTATCTGCAACGACCCAATCCTGGACACAACGTTCTTTTCCTCCTCGAAATTTTACACTTTTTCACACTCTTATACCACAGAAAATGGTGAAGCATCTCAATCAAGTTCGAAGCTCCTCTTCACGGTTTTCCGTGTGTACGATTTAAAATTTGGGTTGTTCCGAAATTCGCCTTATGCAAACATTATTTATGGGTACTCGCCAAATCACATTTGAGTCCCTGGCAGAGAGTTCATCGAACCACCTTCACAATTCTCTATTATTCCAGTCGCGTACAGCGCGGAAAGAACGAACACCTCTATCTCTCCGTACGAGCTCTGATTTCCCTTATTTTATCGTGGTAATACTTTCTCCCTATGAAAGTCGGCGTCAAAAGAATATTTCCTCATTCGGAGGAGAAACTTGGGGATTGGAATTTCGTGAGAAGATTCCGCTGCAACGAAAAACGCCTTTCTTTTAACGGTGCCCACCCCAAACCCCGTGTCGTTTCAGTGACACTCTCTCCCCTATTTCGCGATGTGCTGTCCTTCTTTGAACTTTTTCGACGTACTCCGCCAATCCTACCTGGTAAGGATCCCACAAAGCACAGCTGAATTCTAAAAGACGACGGACAAGAGTAGTGTAGGCGGTCTTCTTAGTAGATCTGTTACATTTTCTAAGTATCCAGCCAATAAAATGCAGTCTTTCGTTAGCCTTCCCCACAATATTTTCCATGTGTTCCTTCCAATTTAAGTAATTCGTAATTACAATTCCTAGGTATTTAGCTGATTTTACGGCCTTTAGATTTGACTCATTTATCATCTAATCGAAGTTTAACGGATTCCTTCTGGCAGTCATGTGGATGACCTCACACATTTCATTATTTAGGGCCAACTGCCAATTTTCGTACCACACATATATCTTTCCCAAATCGTTTTGTAATTTGTTTCGATCTTCGGATGACTTCACCAGTCGATAAACGATAGCGTCATCCACATAAAACCTTAAGACTTCTGTTTTGCTCAATGACTTTCGGTCAGTTAGTATGAACTGTGACCTCTCTGACAGGAAATCACGAATGCAGTCACATAACTAAGACGATATTCCACAAGCACGCAATTTACTGCAAGCCGCTTGTGTGACACAGTGCCAAAAACCCTCTGCAAATCAAGAAACAAACAATCCATTTGAAATGCCTTGTCAGTAGCATTGAACACTTCGTACGACTAAAGAGCTAGTTGTGTTTCACAAGGATCATTTTTTTCTATATCCTTGTCGACAGTGTTTCAATGGACCGTTTTCTTCGAGGTAATTCATAATGTTGGAACACAATATATGTTAAAAAATCCTGCTGCATATCGACGTTAATAGGATGGGCTTCTAATTTAGTAGATTACTCCTACTACCTTTTTTGAATATTGTTGTGACCTGTGCAACTTTACAGTCTTTGGGTACGTATCTTTCGTCGATCGAACGGTTGTATATGATTGTTAAGTATGGAGTTTTGTACCAGCATACTCTGAAAGGTACCTAATTCGTATACACTCTGGACCGGAAGACTTGCCTCTTCTTCTTTTGTGAAGGCATTTCGGAAGGCTGTGTTTAGTCACTCTGCCTTGGGAGCACTGTCTTTGATAGTATCTTCTTTGCTATCGCGAAGAGAAGGCATTGATTGTGTCTTGCCGCTAGCATACTTATCGTACGAGTAGAATTTCTTTGCATTTGATGCCACGTTTCGAGACAAAGTTTCGCTGTGGAAACTATTGTTAGCATCTCGTATCGAAGGCCGAGCTAAATTTCGAGCTTCTGTAAGAGATTGTCAATCATGGAGCTTGCGTCGGTTTACATTTGGCATGTTTTTTTCGTTGTTTCTGCAACATTGTGTTGACCCCTTTTTTTTCCACGGGGGATCAGCTCCGTCTTTTGTCAATTTATTTGGTATAAGTCTCTCAATCGCTGCCGATACCATTTCTTTGAATTAAAGCCACATATAGTCTACACTTACATTGTTAATTTGGAAGGAAGGAGTCCAATGGATTTTTATCTGCTTTTGTGTTTTTCGTTTATTTTTGGAGGATTTGGGAGTTACGGCGTTCAGTCTGGCTACGAGAAGCCTGTGTTCACTAATCCCTGTATCCGTTTTGACGCTCGTTATTAGCTCGGGCTCATTATTTGCTAAGAGGTCGAGTGTGTTTTCACGACAGTTTGCTATTCGCGTGGGCTCGAAATTATTTCCAAAGAACGTGTTTAGCACAATTTCGGATGATGTTTTATGCGTACTTCCCGAATTCAACAGTATTTTCGTCAAAATATCGAGGATACATTAAAGTCACCAGCAACTATAATTGTGTGAGTCGGGTAAGTGTTGTAAGTGTTTAAAATTAACTGCAGTTTTCTTTGAACCATTCAGCAATTGTACGATCTGAATTGGGAGGGCGGTAAAAGAATCGAGTTATTATTTTATTCCGGTTACCCATACTGACAGGAAGTACCTACTCCAATTTCGCGACAAGATAAGCTACTTGTAACAGCAACGAACACGCCACCGCCAACTGTGTGTAGCCTATCCTTTCGGAGCACCGTTAGGTTCTTCGCAAAAATTTCGGCTGATCTTAGCTCCGGCTGTAGCCCGCTTTCAGTGCCTATAACGGTTTGAGTATCAGGCAGAAGTGTCAGCTGCAGGCGGCGTGGACTGTGAGGTTCCACGACTTCGTTGAAGACGCCGGCCGCCACCTGGCAGGCCGCGTTGGCTGCTGTCCAGAGCCGTCACGTGGCGGTGAGAGCTCCAGCACAGCCGCACTCTGCTCCCAGAGTCCCGCGGACGCCGGCGGTGTAGACAGCGGCGCGCTCGCACGACACGGCACTGCCGGCATTCCACCCCGTGTCATTCATTCCTCCCAGCACTGCTGCTAGTCCAGGCCCGCAACTGTCCGTCACCGAATTTTCCTCACGTATTTATTTATATACCGAGTGATCAAAAAGTCAGTATAAATTTGAAAATAAACCACCGAATAATGTAGATACAGAGGTAAAAATTGACACACATGCTTGGAATGACATGGGGTTTTATTAGAACAAAAAAAGAGCAAAGTATTGCTACACGCGTGAAAGATCTCTTGCGCGCGTCGTTTGGTGATGATCGTGTGCTCAGCCGCCACTTTCGTCATGCTCGGCCTCCCAGGTCCCCAGACCTCAGTCCGTGCGATTATTGGCTTTGGGGTTACCTGAAGTCGCAAGTGTGTCGTGATCGACCGACATCTCTAGGGATGCTGAAAGACAACATCCGACGCCAACGCCTCACCATAACTCCGGACATGCTTTACAGTTGCTGTTCACAACATTATTCCTCGACTCCAGCTATTGTTGAGGAATAATCGTGGACATATTGAGCATTTTCTGTGAAGAACATCATCTTTGCTTTGTCTTACTTTCTTATGCTAATGATTGCTATCCTGATCAGGTGAAGCTCCATCTGTCGAACATTTTTGAACGTTTGTATTTTTTTGGTTCTTAAACCCCATGTCATTCCAAGCATGTGTTAATTTGTACCTCTCTATCTATATTATTCCGTAATTTATTCAGTTTTCAAATTTATACAAACTTTTTGCTCACCCGGTATATTATCTTTCTTTGTCTTTATTAAAAACACTGAAGCGCCAAAGAAACTGGTATAGCTATGCGTATCCAAAGACAGAGATATGTAAACAGGCAGAATACGGCACTGTAGTCGGCAACGCCTGGCGCAGCTGTTAGATCGGCTACTGCTGCTGCAATGGCAGGTTATGAAGATTTAAGTGAGTTTTAACGTGGTCTTATAGTCGGCGCACGAGCGATGTGACACGGTAAAATATCATCGCTGCGGCCGGAAAAATATCGTGCAAGAACGAGACCGACGACGGCCGAAGAGAATCGCTAAACGTGACCGAAATGCAACGCTTCCACGAATTGCTGCAGATTTCAATGCTGAGCCATCAACAAGTGTCAGCGTTAGAACCATTCAGTGAAACATCATCGACAGGGGCTTTCGGAGCCCAAGATCCACTCTTGTACCCTCGATGACTGTACACCACAAAGGTGTAGCCGTCAACACAGGAGTGGAAACGTGCTGCCCGCTCGGACGAGACTCGTTTCAAATTGTATCGAGCGGATGGATGCGTACAAGTATTGACCAAAGCTCACGAATCCGTCGACCCTGCATGTTAGCAGGGGATTGTTCAAGGTAGTTGCGGCTGTGTAAGGGTGTGGGGCGTGTGCAGTTGGACCACTGATAGGTCTGGATACGAGTCTGGCTCGTGACACGTACGTAACCATCCTATCTGTCACCTGCGTCCATTCGCGCCCGTTCTGTATTCCGACAGACTTGGACAATTTCAGCAGGACAATGTGACACCCCACAGGTCTGGAGTTTGTGCAGAGTGGCTCCAGGAACGCTCTTCTGAGTCTGAACACTATCCCTGTCTACCAGACTCCGCAGACATGAATGTTATTGAGCACATCTGTGATGGCTAGCAATGTGCGGCTCAGGAGAGATCTCCACCCCCTCGTACTTTTATTTATTCGGATTTGTGGACAGTTCTGCAGGATTCACGGTGTCATTTCCCTCCAGCACTACTTCAGACATGAGTCGAGTCCATGCCGTGTTGTGCTGTGGCACTTCTGCGTGCTCGCGGGGCCCCTACACGATATTAGACAAGTGTGCCAGTTCGTTTGGCTTTTCAGGGTATTATGTATGTTTCCTAAAATATTTGTGTATCCAACTGTCGTACATCGGTATTTCCTGTTGGTCACCCAGACATATGAATATACAGGGACGGACAGCTGAGGGACAATGAGCGTGGGCGGATCTGAACAGCTCATCTCCAGCGTGCGATCTATGAGCGTAGAGAAGCTCTGTTTACGATGGGAACAATGTGCTTTTGTACTGAACTACAGTGAGAGATGATGGATCAGATTACATACTTCTGTCTTTTCTGTGAAATAAAGGATCGTCCCCCCCTCCCTCCTTATATACGAGGGCGTTGCGATCGCATACGACAAAATATCACTTCAACCTTCACGTTCCTTCACACAGTACTCCGAGTGTATAGGTACTCTGTCATTCGAGCCAGTCCCTAGGAAAATTTCTCCGACAGCGGTGAAAATGGTTGAAAGACTCGCACTGTAGTGCAGAGTGTGAGCTGCCTCAGCAACCGAATGCGCGACCCACGCCGCGTCCCCAAACCGCAGCCGGGTCACAACCACCAGTGCGTCACTGTGAGTCACTCGTGCCCGTCCACCCTCACGGATCCAGCGTCACTTACTGATTCAGTCGGGTCACAACCACCAGTGCGCCACTGTGAGTCACTCGTTCCCGCCCACCCTCACGGATCCAGCGTCACTCACTGATTCAGTCTGGTCACAACCACCAGTGCGCCACTGTGAGTCACTCGTGCCCGTCCACCCTCACGGATCCAGCGTCACTCACTGATTCAGTCGGGCCACAACCACCATGGCGCCACTGTCAGTCACTCGTGCCCGCCCACCCTCACGGATCCAGCGTCACTCACTGATTCAGTCGGGTCACAACCACCAGTGTGTCACTGTGAGTCACTCGTGCCCGTCCACCCTCACGGATCCAGCGTCACTCACTGATTCAGTCGGGTCACAACCACCAGTGCGTCACTGTGAGTCACTCGTGCCCGTCCACCCTCACGGATCCAGCGTCACTCACTGATTCAGTCGGGTCACAACCACCAGTGCGCCACTGTGAGTCACTCGTGCCCGTCCACCCTCACGGATCCAGCGTCACTCACTGATTCAGTCGGGTCACAACCACCAGTGCGCCACTGTGAGTCACTTGTGCCCGCCCACCCTCACGGATCCAGCGTCACTCACTGATTCAGTCGGGTCACAACCACCAGTGCGTCACTGTGAGTCACTCGTGCCCGCCCATCCTCACGGATCCAGCGTCACTCACTGATTCAGTCGGGTCACAACCACCAGTGCGCCACTGTGAGTCACTTGTGCCCGCCCACCCTCACGGATCCAGCGTCACTCACTGATTCAGTCGGGACACAACCACCAGTGCGCCACTGTGAGTCACTCGTGCCCGTCCACCCTCACGGATCCAGCGTCACTCACTGATTCAGTCGGGTCACAACCACCAGTGCGCCACTATGAGTCACTCGTGCCTGTCCACCCTCACGGATCCAGCGTCACTCACTGATTCAGTCGGGTCACAACCACCAGTGCATCACTGTGAGTCACTCGTGCCCGTCCACCCTCACGGATCAAGCGTCACTCACTGATTCAGTCGGGTCACAACCACCAGTGCGCCACTATGAGTCACTCGTGCCTGTCCACCCTCACGGATCCAGCGTCACTCACTGATTCAGTCGGGTCACAACCACCAGTGCGTCACTGTGAGTCACTCGTGCCCGCCCACCCTCACGGATCCAGCGTCACTCACTGATTCAGTCGGGTCACAACCACCAGTGCGCCACTGTGAGTCACTCGTGCCCGTCCACCCTCACGGATCCAGCGTCACTCACTGATTCAGTCGGGTCACAACCACCAGTGCGTCACTGTGAGTCACTCGTGCCCGCCCACCGTCACGGATCCAACGTCACTCACTGATTCAGTCGGGTCACAACCACCAGTGCGCCACTGTGAGTCACTCGTGCCCGTCCACCCTCACGGATCCAGCGTCACTCACTGATTCAGTCGGGTCACAACCACCAGTGCGTCACTGTGAGTCACTCGTGCCCGCCCACCGTCACGGATCCAACGTCACTCACTGATTCAGTCGGGTCACAACCACCAGTGCGCCACTGTGAGTCACTCGTACCCGTCCACCCTCACGGATCCAGCGTCACTCACTGATTCAGTCGGGTCACAACCACCAGTGCGTCACTGTGAGTTACTCGTGCCCACCCACCGTCACGGATCCAACGTCACTCACTGATTCAGTCAGGTCACAACCACCAGTGCGTCACTGTGAGTCACTCGTGCCCGCCCACCCTCACGGATCCAACGTCACTCACTGATTCAGTCGACTCACTGTCGTTACCTCCTCGTGCCTCCCCGACTGCCACCGTCTCACAGCATCCTTCGTTCTGTCCTACTACGACACTCTCCTCTCCCTCTCACTCTCTTACTGCTGCTGTCTTATTCATTCCTTCACACTGCTGCTGTCTTATTCATTCCTTCACACTGCTGCTGTCCTTTCTGTCACTGTCGCTGTCTCCCCGTTGCTTATCCCTGTCCCACCGCCACTGTCTCCTACTCTCTCGTCACAAAAAAAAACTCGAAAGTAGTGCAGCTGCTACTGTAATTTTCCGTCAGAGTCTTTTATTAAACAAGAGCACATCCACCATTTTAGTGCTCCAAAAGGAACATTTTTACCCTGGTTTCCTTGTTTTCCCTGCCACAGTGAGTTCCACTCGGATGAAAATAACTTTATGGATCAGTAACGTATTCATAATTAACTTATGTGAAACTAAAATAACACAAAACTAACACCTCAGACCCTATTCTTGTGCACAAAATTTACCACCAGGAGCATTGGCAAACGTTCACTCTGAGGGCGATCTCGAGAATATAATTCATCGAGTGAGTGTCAACAGCGAGAAAGGGACTGGAGCGTTGCCGGATAATGACCGTAGCAAACCTCCAGTGTAAGAGGAACAACTTTGATAACAGATAGAGAGGATGTGTTCCAAAAAACAACGAACGCTGCCTGGCTGGTATATTAGGACAATTAGACGTGGAATGTTACGAAGGCAGGGAATTCAGGCGTACAGGCACTTAGAAGAACGAGCACGAGGAATGCACCAGCCGTCAGGCCGTGGTCTGCCAGCAGTGGACGTTCGGCCACAATTCCAGTTTTAGACTCGGCTCGGGGAAGAGGAGGTGTGAGACAGTGTGGTGAGCCAGGCCTACGCGAGGTAATAAACTGGTTCTTTCTAAACATTTCGGGAAGGAACGATACGACACGCGACTACGACAGCGGCGACGTTTTGTTTCAGGTACCAGTTCACTGCTCGCCCTCTTAGAACAAACTCGGAGGTGGAAGTTACAGCAGAGGAAACAGCGGCGGATGGAAGCTGCCAGGAATTTTCGAGCTGCAACTGCCAGCACAGGCGTCGCACTCAGATGTCTTTGTAAAAAGTGAAATGTGTTACGAAACTCAAAGTGCCGCGGTACATGTCCTTGACGCAATAAATTTGTATAATATGACTATGTCTTGAAACTGCAGCTAATAAAGCGCAACTTTCGAAATTGATTATGTTTTGCTGTCGCAACCCCGGTTCATAGCCCTTCCCTCGTGGCTGTGAAGGTATACCTTCACTAGCAGTGATGCACTGTCCGTAGCGAAAGTGCTTTGTTTGGCAAAACTGGATCAATAATCTACTTTCACCGAATGCGTCAGTGGAGACGGTGTACCGCTTGCACTACAACGTATGCATAGCTGAGCTGCAAGCAAGGGCAGCGCGATGCGTTGCTCGTTGTGACGTCACCGCGAGTTTCAGGTAACGCCGCAGCCGTGGCCGAGTGGTGCTGCGGCGCCGGCGGGAAACTCGGCCTCCTGAGGCCCCCTCAACTAGCGCTCCTCCGCCCCGCTCTGCTGTTGTCAACCGTCGTGCAGTTGTCTATCAATGAAGCTAGCTGTGACATCTTCTTGCTCAGCAACGAAATCTGAGCTGCGTCACACGCGCTCTCAATATGCGTACAAACCGCCATCAGAATCTCGTTTCTGAGTCAAAGCAAGTAATTCGTAGTAATAAGTTGGGCTTCCTTCTCGGAAACCCGTCTGTCCAAAAATGGCTCTGAGGACAATATGATTGAACTTGTGAGGTCATCAGTCCCCTAGAACGTACAACTACTTACAGCTAACTAACCTAAGGACATCACACACATCCATGCCCGAGGCAGGATTCGAACCTGCGACCGTAACAGCAGCGCGGTTCCAGACTGTAGCGCCTAGAACCGCTCGGCCACTCCGGCCGGCCCGTCTGTCCAATTCTTTTTAACAGCGACTGCAGTGCCACAGGTCTAGAAGACGAGAGTTGCCTAGGCTCTGAAACTGGAACAGCTCGCGCAGTCTTGAGTGTGGGCAAGGTGCGTTGCCCCCGGCATGTCGCGCTATGCGGTGCGCCAGGGAAGGGGAGTGCACGAGGCGGCGGCAGCCGTTGAGTTCGCTCACCGTCACGGATTCGTCCGGTTTCATTAACAGCGCAGTCCGCAGATTCTGCTGTGAGGCGTTTCGTCACAGTGGCTGGGGAAGCCGCGGTGCCGAATCACCGTATCCGAACCCTTCTGGTAATGTCAACTTTTTACCTCACAATCAAAATGAGTGTCCCCGCATTTAAATTCCCACGAAGCACCTTCCAGCTTCTTATGCCTAAAGAAATTTTCCACTTTGGCCCACTCTGTTAACGTTAATGTACTTTTCTATTGGCTAACGGCGTTTGTTTGATTTCATTGCGTTCTTGTGTTCCTTCACCACGTTTTCCACATTCTTCCTACCTCCAAAATGCCCGTTATATACGGGGTTGTCAGAAACAGCCTGAAAAGCTTGTGTCGCATGGGAGGTTGTGCTAAGAAATAATTCTTAAGAAAAAAAATTCGCTAAGTTGTCCCGTTTACGATTTACTTGCCGTAGCCTTGCAGTTAGCGAATCAGGTCGGGCTTCGAGCGTCTGCGGGTTTGTGATTCACCACATGCTGAATCGCTCGTTGTCAGTGAAATTCGCCTTTTTAGGAAGCGATAAATGTACGTTAGGCGAGCAGAAGTTACGTTTGTAGACAAATGAGGATGACGCTGGGCGACGCCCTGACTGGCTAACTTCAGTGCTGAATAAGTCGGAGACGGTGCAACGTATCGACCTTTTTGCTAAGAACCATTTCTCATCACAATCTATCCTGCAACAGCGTTACGAGCTTTTGGAAAGTGCAGCCACAGCTGGAGTCGCGGAACACATGCCGGAAGGTCGTCGGCGCTGCTTTCCAGCCCTGATCGTTGTCAATGAATGCCGCTCAGCTGCTTTCGCCAGTCTACCAATTCTCTCACCTCCACCTGGGCCCCGTGCAGGCTATGGGCCCTGAAATCCCTCACTATTAAAGGTGTGTTACTACTGCAACTGCGGAAGGTACACAGATGGTACCACTACGTTCTAAAACGACGCGCACAAAAACGGTTTTTTTTTCTGGGGCTTATATTTCGGGTTCTACTCGTCTAGGGACCACTTATATACCCAGCAGAAGAATCGTCTTACTGTAACTATCCTACAGTACAGCATCAATTTTTGAATATTATACACTTCCTCCAGCTTAGGAGAATGCAGAAAATCGATTGAGTCTTTTTTAATTTGATGTTGCCTACGTTGTGTCTGAAACAGCTTGTAGAGGAACCATTTACGTCACTGGCGTTTCCTGAGAAATCCAGCAGTGGATTTCTAAATAACTAAACGTAGAAAATTTAACAATTTTCTAGGCATTTACGTAGAACTGAAACCTTCCCGGTTTGAAATATCTTTATACGTTGCCGAGAAAACCTACAAAACATTGTTTTTGGGTACCAAAGCCAGCCGAGGATTCCAAGACAACTATGCACAGCAAATGGCTGTAATTATTGCGATGTATCAATACGATCCCGATGTCAAACAACCTCGAAACTTTTTCACGTTACCCTCCATTCAGAGGCCGTTGCAAGCAGCGACTGTTATATTGACTTGTAAATAATAGATTTCAGCTATTAGTCGTCCTTTCGAAATTTTATCGGCAGATCTAGATTTCAGCTAGAAACTATCCATTCTCAATGCACTATGATTTTTGATCAATGCATGTAATGCCTGTTAGTCGGGCTTCATCCACAGTTCGTTGAATCTTTTCTTGGTATCTTTAAGCGTTTCAGAGATGCAGAGGTTCAAAGCTGCCCTACTTGTACACGCAAAACATGCAAGTGAAATCCGGTGAGGCGGAAATGTAGTTTAAAAAGTGACGAAGCACGGAGAAATATGCTGTTAAGTGCCTCCGTTGTCATCAGAAAGGTTCAGGGAACCCGACGTTGTAGTACTGAAGCACACGGACACGCACGTAAAACTGCGTCTCAAGTGCAACATTAGTTCTGCGTTATTTCAATTTCACATAAGCAAACTATCTGCATTTTACTGACCAATACATTTCTTTTCATATGAGTCCCATGCCCTGCTGCAGCAAAGGAAAGAAGGGAACCAGCGGAAAAATGCTCCTACCAGAGCACAAAAAGAGGTGAATATATCACTGTATATTTAAAAGACTGCCTGGAAAGAGGGTTACCAGTTGCCACATACTCCTTCCTCAGCACCTTTATAAATTTTTCCAAACATTTTGGCATGCCAACACATTCGCGCTGAGAGAGAAGAATACAGTGGCAGTGGCAAAGAAATGGAAAAGCAATATATACTGGTAGATGGCAGACAGTAGTTGCGGTATAGAAACAGTGTGGGAGACAGTGGCAGTGTGAGAGAAAGAGAGGGACAGAGTAGCACATGGACAAGAGTGAACAAACAGTGCCAGTGACTCGGAGCGGGATAAAGAGAAAGTGTGGGTGAGAGCCAGTCATAATGAGTGAGTGGGTCTAAGACAGACATAAAGAGGAAGAGAGAGATAGTGGCAATGTGAAGAGACAACAGCAATAGGAAGGCAGGAATGAGTTAAGACAGAGTGATAGCAAGAGGGAGACAAGGACAGTGAGAAGAGAGTAGTAGTAGTGGTAGGAGGAGGAGGAGGAGGACAGAACGAAGGGGCCTGTGGGCGCGACAAAGAGGCACCAAGAGATAATGGCGTTGAGCTGGGCTGGGTGAGTGAGGGGGTGAGAAAGGGCAACTGGGGATGGGCAGGTATGAGTTAGTTAGAGCGATGGACCAGTGGGTGTGAGTGAGCTGGCGGGAGTTTGACGTGAGTTGCATGTTCGCAAGAATGCGAATATGTTTGCACGCCAAAATTTTTGAAAGGTGCTGAGGAAAGTAAAAGGAGGCAGCTGGTAGCCCACTGTTTAGTCAGTCTTTTATTAAACTGAAGCGTATTTGCCGACACCACGCACATTGTGACTGTCAGTCAGTAAAGCTAACCGTGTCTCTCTGACTGCGTACACAGCTGCACGCTACTGCATAAATGCAAGGAAGGTATTTTTAAATCTGTTTATACAGCACTTCATATTGTGTGGCGAAAGAGCTATTTATTATTTGTCAGCAGGCATTAATACTATAGCTAGGACGCTATAGATAAGGGCAGTCACGTTGTTACTTTACATGCAATATGCTTGACGTTTATTCCAGAACAGTACGCGATATACTATTCATCAGACTTACAGTGGTGTTACTTGCGAGCAATTATATTGACTAACTGATTGACTGAGTCATTGATTGATTGAGTGGGGTTACGAGGCTAAACAACGAAGTCATCGGTCCCGCGACTCCAAAGTTACTTACATAAGAGAGAGGGTCCCGTAAAAGTGGACGGATCCAGTCAGATTGACAAACACGCACAGTAGAAGGCATAAACGGGCACACCAAATCTGAAGATTGGAGAAACAGAGGGATAAAAGATAGGTCTTTGCACGAGGGAGTGGTCATGGCTGGTTCAAATGTCTCTGAGCACTATGCGACTTCTGAGGTCATCAGTCGCCTAGAACTTAGAACTACTTAAACACAACTAACCTAAGGACATCACACACGTCCATGCCCGAGGCAGGATTCGAACCTGCGACCGTAGCGGTCGCTCGGTTCCAGACTGTAGCGCCTAGAACCTCTCGGCCACCCCGGCCGGCGGAGTGGTCCTCGGTCTGAGACTAGAAAACAAGAAGAGAGGTACAAACTACAACCACACTGCCCTTGCTCCGGGAGAAAATAAAAACCACTATCACGTAGGAAACTGAGGATCAGTTCAACCACCCTCGAACCGTGTGCTGGAACTTAGCACTAAGGGCCAAAAGGACATTTCACCAATATACGGGACGTGGTCAGTCTGGCTCCACAGCCATATTGTGGGGGCGGTTCGTTGCGCAAGAGGAAACAATGGGTGAGCCTGCTATGAACGATGCGCAGAAGGCACAAGACAGGAGCGGAAGGAAGAGCGGCAAACTGGATTGGGTGCGCCGTTTGGTGGCGGTGCTGTGAGCTGTGGCTGAATCTTTGGTCGCCGTTACGGACCCCTCTGCCCAGCAGGCCTGCCGCTTGCTCTGTGTCAGCTGCACAGTAAACGCAGTATTTCTGTCACAGTCACATGGCACCATTAAGAGGCCCTCCACACCGAAAACGTGTAGGCCTGCTTCTCACGCAGAGAAATGCACTCTTGTCTTCTTTGGCCTCGACTGTTAAACATACTGGAACAGGCTTTCTTGAAATATTTCCTGCTCTGTAACAAGTTTTGTGTAGCGTTTCACGTTTACTACAGGAAAAGTGCTCTGAACAACTTGGAAACTTTCTTCTCCCACCCCTAGGATCACATATTGCCTCGTCACGAGAGATGCGTTTTTGTACTCGCGTTATAGTAGACTCAAGACGTAGCTGATCCACATTGTAAGCCTCAGTTTTAGTAGAAACTGGAAGACACGCTCAGCGCACGTGTTTACCTGCTGCTGTGTGCCTCCACACGCAGCTTCTGGCCTGAGGCGCATTCGACACGGTCCGCTCTGTTTGCAGGTCCATCCGTACTGCGTACGAGGGGTGTTCGAAAGAAAAGATACAAAACAGCATCGTGGGTACAAGTAAGCCTTTATTCAAAAGTAAGCACCACAGGGCTGAGCATGACTAGCCAACTGTTTCGCGAGCCAAAGGATTGCCTGCTCCCAGAATTCGTGTGGCTGTGACAGGGCCCGACTCTTCAATGTGTCCTTCAGTTCGTCGTCCGAGTTGAAGAGGGCGGACCCTCCCGCTACACTTGGTGTGGACGCGCGGAGCCCGGGCCGTTCGCCCTCCACGGACTCACGTACACCGAGAAGTTGACGGGGTTTCACACGACCGAGGAATTCGATGAGTGACGGACATCGAACGACGAGAAACACTGTGAGCATCGCCTTGACTGCTGACAGCTCAGCTTTGAAATCTTTAGGGGGCCGGTGAAGACGCCTGCTTTCATTGGCTAGATGTCTCTCAACGTTATTCCAAAGTGGCATAAGCAAACTTCAACCGATCTCTCAAGAAGTTACCCACCTTTACATTTGAACGCTCTTTGTAATAAGAAAATATCTTTCAGCCTTGAGCAAACACAATTTTTCTTGTTCTATTTGTAAAAGTGGGTCCAGATGTCAAGTTTTCATGCTTCTACAGGGAGTTTGTATGGAGACCATCACTGTTGTCTGATGTTCACTTTTCCACCATCTCATTCTGTCTCTTCTCGGTGGGAGTATCTCTCTCTCTCTCTCTCTCTCTCTCTCTCTCTCTCTCTCTCGCTCCCTCTCTCCCTGTGTGTGTGTGCGTGTGTGTGCGCGGGTGTGGCTGTGTTTGTGCGTGCGTTTTGAACCTCTGATAGTACTTTTAGAGCCTAGAATTTATGAATATATCCTGTAAAATGCTTTGTTGCTATACGTGGTGATGTTTCTTTTTTAGATATATTGTGTGTGTGTGTGTGTGTGTGTGTTTATGTTCTGTTTGCTGTGTTTGCTGCTATGTGTTAGGTGCCCTTTTTACTTTTCCGGTTAGCTTTTCTGTTAGTTTGTGTATCATGTTTGTTTTGTGTCCGTTTTCAACCGCTATTTATTTTATTTGTCTCAGGACTTTAATGTAAATGCTACAACGTAGAAAATTGTTATGTATCATAATGTACAAATTCTTTGTGTATTAGCAGCTGTACCTGGCCACACTTAGCTGCGGCTCAGCCTGCTTAAATGGAAAAGGAGGAGCAGAGGAAGCACACGTCTGTGACACGTATGGAAATACGAATCCTGACGTCCTGCTCTCGCCTGCCTATGTGCAAATGGTTCAAATAGCTCTGAGCACTATGGGACTAAACATCGGAGGTCATCAGTCCCCTACAACTTAGAACTACTTAAACCTAACTAACCTAAGGACATCACACACTCCCTGCCGCCGTTGGATAAGCAGCTGCAGCAGCAAGTCGTTTAACCCTAGCTTACTTATTTGTTAGATAGTTTAATTAATTTCTTTGCGTGTTTTTGGGCACTTGCATTGTTTAATTCATATATTTCGGGCGTATTATAGTATTTGACAGTTGTAGCATCGCGCTTTAGTGTTTACTTCGTAGATTCTTGTTTAAATTGCGTGTGAGTTTCGTATAGGAGGTGCAATTTCGAGTTTTAGTTACTGTAATCGTAAATTCAGCAGATTGTAGCGCAGTCGTTAGGCATTTGTACAGGTTAGTTGATACATTCTTTGCGTGTTCCGCTTGCGTTATCTAGGCACAGACTCGTGTTTCGGTAACTGTTGTTAAACATCGATTAGAATGGACAGGGACTGCGATTGCTGTGTTCGGATGAGGGCTGACTTGGCATCCCTTCGCTCACAGCTGCAATCGGCGCTGACTTCGGTCGCGCAGCTTGAGGCTGTTGCCAATGGGCACCACTGTGGGGAGCCGGACTCGGGTATCACGGGGATGTCAACCTCGTCCCGTCTGTCCCCAGATCGGTCTGCCGCTGTGGTTGCCCCGGTTGCTGCCCGCAGTGGGCCTGAGCCCTCGCCTGTGGTTGATTGGAGGTCGTTCCAAGGCGTGGCAGGCAGCGAAAGGCGTCCCCGGAGGCTGATCAGAAAGCCTCCCCGGTGCGTCTGACAAACCGGTTTCAGGCACTGTCTCTGGCTGAGCCAGATGCAGCTGCCTGCCCTGTTTCAGAGGATCATTCTCAGCCTTCAAGGTCCGGGCAATCGCAGAGGGTGGGCTTACTGGTAGTTGGGAGCTCCAATGTTATGCGCGTAATGGGGCCCCTTAGGGATACGGCGGCTAAGGAGGGGAAGAAATCCAGTGTGCACTCCGTGTGCATTCCGGGAGGAGTCATTCCTGATGTGGAAAGGGTCCTTCCGGATGCCATGAAGAGCACAGGGTGCAGCCAGCTGCAGGTGGTGGCACATGTCGGCACTAATGACGTGTGTCGCTTTGGATCTGAGGAAATTCTCTCTGGATTCCAGCGGCTATCTGATTTGGTGAAGGCTGCCGCTCTTGCTTACGAGATGAAGGCAGAGCTCACCATCTGCAGCATCGTTGACAGAAACGACTGCGGACCTTTGGTGCAGAGCCGGGTGGAGGGTCTGAATCAGAGGCTCAGACGGTTTTGCGACCGTATTGGCTGCAGATTCCTTGACTTGCGCCATAGGGTGGTGGGGTTTCGGGTTCCGCTGAATAGGTCAGGAGTTCACTACACTCAGCTGGCGGCTACACGGGTAGCGGAGGCTGTGTGGCGTCGACTGGGCGGTTTTTTAGGTTAGAAGTCCTCGGGAAAGTGCGGGATGGGCTGCAATGTCAAAGGGTGCTTGGCAATCACAGGACGTGCTTGGATCAAGGAACAGTCGGAATTTTAGTTGTAAATTGTTGTAGTTGCGCTGGAAAAGTCCCTGAGCTTCAAGCGCTAATAGAAAGCACAGAAGCTGATATCGTTATATGTACAGAAAGCTGGCTAAAGCCTGAAATAAGTTCTGCAGAAATTTTTACGAAGTCTCAGACGGTGTTCAGGAAAGATAGATTAGGCAGAATTGGTGGTGGAGTGTTTGTGTCTGTCAGTAGTGGTTAATCTTGTAGTGAAGTCGAAGTAGACACTCGGTGCGAATTGGTGTGGGTGGAGGTTATACTTAACAGCCGAATTAAGTTAGTAATTGGCTCCTTCTACCGACCCCCAGACTCCGATGATACAGTTGCGGAACAGTTCAGAGAAAGTCTGAGTCTCGTAACAAATAAATACCCCACTCATACGGTTATAGTTGGAGGGGACTTCAACCTACCCTCGGTATGTTGGCAAAAATACTTGTTCAAAACCGGTGGTAGGCAGAGAACGTCTTCCGAGATTGGCCTAAATGCTTTCTCCGAAAATTATTTCGAGCAGTTAGTCCACGAACCCACACGAATTGTAAATGGTTGCGAAAACACACGTGACCTCTTGGCCACAAACAATCCAGAGCTGATAGAGAGCATCATGACTGATACAGGGATTAGTGATCACAAGGTCATTGTAGCTAGGCTCAATACCATTTCTTCCAAATCCATCAGAAACAAACGCAAAATAATTTTATTTAAAAAAGCGGATAAAGTGCCACTAGAAGCCTTCCTAAAAGACAATTTCCATTCCTTTCGAACTGACTATGCGAATGTAGACGAGATGTGGCTCAAATTCAAAGATATAGTAGCAACAGCAATTGAGATATTCATACCTCATAAATTGGTAAGAGATGGAACGAATCCCCCGTGGTACACACAAAAGGTCCGAACGCTGTTGCAGAGGCAACGGAAAAAGCATGCGAAGTTCAGAAGAACGCGAAATCCCGAAGATGGGCTAAAATTTACAGACGCGCGAAATTTGGCACGTACTTCGATGCGAGATGCCTTTAATAGGTTCCACAACGAAACATTGTCTCGAAATTTGGTAGAAAATCCGAAGAAATTCTGGTCGTATGTAAAGTACACAAGCGGCAAGACGCAGTCAATACCTTCGCTGCGCAGTGCCGATGGTACTGTTATCGACGACTGTGCCGCTAAAGAGGAGTTATTGAACGCAGTTTTCCGAAATTCCTTCACCAGGGAAGACGAATGGAATATTCCAGAATTTGAAACACGAACATCTGCTAGCATGAGTTTCTTAGAAGTAGATACCTCAGGGGTTGCGAAGCAACTCAAATCGCTTGATACGGGCAAGTCTTCAGGTACAGATTGTATACCGATTAGGTTCCTTTCAGATTACACTGATACTATAGCTCCCTACTTAGCACTCATATACAACCGCTCGCTCACCGATAGATCTGTACCTACAGATTGGAAAATTGCGCAGGTCGCACCAGTGTTCAAGAAGGAGTAATCCATTTAACTACAGACCTATATCATTGACGTCGGTTTGCAGTAGGGTTTTGGAGCATATACTGTATTCAAACATTATGAATCACCTCGAAGGGAACGATCTATTGACACGTAATCAGCATGGCTTCAGAAAACATCGCTCTTGTGCAACGCAGCTAGCTCTTTATTCGCACGAAGTAATGGCAGCTATCGACAGGGGATCTCATGTTGATTCCGTATTTCTAGATTTCCGGAAAGCTTTTGACACCGTTCCTCACAAGCGACTTCTAATCAAGCTGCGGAACTATGGGGTATCGTCTCAGTTGTGCGACTGGATTCGTGATTTCCTGTCAGGAAGGTCGCAGTTCGTAGTAATAGACGGCAAATCATCGAGTAAAACTGAAGTGATATCAGGTGTTCCCCAGGGAAGCGTCCTGGGACCTCTACTGTTCCTGATCTACATAAATGACCTGGGTGACAATCTGAGCAGTTCTCTTAGACTGTTCGCAGATGATGCTGTAATTTACCGTCTAGTAAGGTCATCCAAAGACCAGTATCAGCTGCAAAGCGATTTAGAAAAGATTGTTGTATGGTGTGTCAGGTGGCAGTTGACGCTAAATAACGAAAAGTGTGAGATGATCCACATGAGTTCCAAAAGAAATCCGTTGGAATTAGATTACTCGATAAATAGTACAATTCTCAAGGCTGTCAATTCAACTAAGTACCTGGGTGTTAAAATTACGAAGAACTTCAGTTGGAAGGACCACATAGATAATATTGTCGGGAAGGCGAGCCAAAGGTTGCGTTTCATTGGCAGGACACTTAGAAGATGCAACAAGTCCACTAAAGAGACAGCTTACACTACACTCGTTCGTCCTCTGTTAGAATATTGCTGCGCGGTGTGGGATCCTTACCAGGTGGGATTGACGGAGGACATCGAAAGGGTGCAAAAAAGGGCAGCTCGTTTTGTATTATCGCGTTATAGGGGAGAGAATGTGGCAGATATGATACACGAGTTGGGATGGAAGTCATTACAGCATAGACGTTTTTCGTCGCGGCGAGACCTTTTTACGAAATTTCAGTCACCAACTTTCTCTTCCGAATGCGAAAATATTTTGTTGAGCCCAACCTACATAGGTAGGAATGATGATCAAAATAAAATAAGAGAAATCAGAGCTCGAACAGAAAGGTTTAGGTGTTCGTTTTTCCCGCTCGCTGTTCGGGAGTGGAATAGTAGAGAGATAGTATGATTGTGGTTCGATGAACCCTCTGCCAAGCACTTAAATGTGAATTGCAGAGTAGTCATGTAGATGTAGATGTAGATGTAGATGCCCGAGGCAGGATTCGAACCTGCGACCTTAGCAGCAGCGCAGTTCCGGAATGAGCGCCTAGAACCGCTCGGCCACAATGGCCGGCGCCTCTCTCCACCTCAGCCGTCGCCTTTGTTTGTCCACTTCCTTCTCCTTCTCTGCCAATCACCATTTCCCCCTCCCTCTGACCTTTAGCCTTGTTCATTTTTACTGAAAATTCAGATTCTGTAGTAGTATTCTATCATTCTATCATGAGCCAGTAAGCCATAAATACAGCTTTCCTACCAACATTTCGCTGTTGTATATTTTGTATTACATATATTTAAAGAAATAGGGGAATAAAAACGAGCGCGTATATGAGTGGGACGCTGCTTCCAAATTTCAAAGGAACTGGCCAATAAATTTCGGAGACTAATGATTCTGAACGAACCAACATTTGCAATTTTGTTTATACAGATTTAGCAGAAAATATATGAAAACAAGAAAAACTCTATCTCCTCGAGGGAGAACCACATTTCCTTTTCACACATTACGAAACATAGGCGAACAGTAAGAAACCTTGAAAGGGTCCTGTAGCCACCTTTCATTAGTCCGGTAGCCCATTTTCATTACCATTTCTCTTTCTTTTCCTTGTTTCTCTTTTCCCTTTACTCTCATTGTGGCGTGATTGAATGAATGTGGTTGTGTGTGGAGTAGTCAGCTGCAGAAAGTCTGCGATAGTCGTACAGATTCACCAGCATTTGTACAGAATATCCAACTCGAGTAAAGATCAAGTCGGCAAAGAGGTTTTCGCTACTTGTGAGAAATCCACCTGCGTTAGGTTGGTGGCGGAAATGGCATCTTTGGGTTTTCCGGGCCACGCGGAGCGTGGAAGAGGCTGGAGAAACGGGAGGCAGTCTGCCGCCGGTACGGAAAGCGTCCACAGCCGTGCTCCAGTCGAAGAAGGGTGAGTTAGACTGACCGCGTGGCGCACTGTTACTTGGCGAGGGGAGCGCTGTTAGCTTTTGGTCTCGCGCTTTTCAACTCTGAAAGATTGCTTTGCCTTGTCGCAGCAAGGAATGCAAAATTTTGGCAGATTTTTCTGTAGCAGACTTGGATCCGCCGGAAGAGCTCCACACAAAGGTGTCGATAAGAAGTGAGCACTCGCTCTTGTATGAATGTCTGTTTGCCTTCAGCTGTGCCTGCATAAGCTTTCACCTTTCTAAATATTTAGAGCTTTGCCTTCTAGTAAATTTTCCTTGCCTTATGTGTCTTTCGTCCGTGGGGAGCCAACCACGTGGTAGAACATTATAGTTGTTGGGCTAACTGTCCGATCGCATGTTTGTTTTAGATAATGTTAACATGATTGTGTGATGTGATATTGTTGGAATTTGGGCACTATACCTAGAAATTGTGTCTCCACAAACCACGTGTTATCAGGAACCGTGTACATGCCTCACATCCTTATCTTCGGAATAAATGATTTTATCTACAATTTTCTCTTGTGTTCCGAGATTACGTTTTTGTACCTAAGCCACTCATCTCGTAGCTTTCCCGTTAGCACATCCAATGCGTTTCTTTATGCACAGGTCCAGTGGTTAGTCTCCCCTTGTATTTTATAACAAATGCTTTAGATTAAGTCTTATTTTCAGGTGTGTTGCTGGGAGCTGATCTTCTGCACGGTGTTCTTGCACGTGCTATTTTATTTTAAAAGTTTGATTGTCATGAACAGTGCACGGGGAACACTATTAATTACATCGAATCCCCTATGAGCGACATCACAACGTATGCATTTTTGTGAGTTTTTGGTCTGTGATCAAATTAATTTATTTTCCGACTCGACCAAATCTTTGATTAGTTGTATGGTTAGAGTCGGTGGCGAGCCTAATCTTACATAAGCAATAAGTATTTCCACTCCCAATAATAACGTAACAACCCGTAGCAACAGGTTAGTTACAACCTCCATCCAGGAGAAGACCAGTCCTATTGTCGGCACGCACAGGTCGTAGAGGGCCCACAGAGAAACTGAGAACGTCTCCGTCTTGAGGGTGACGAAGCAAACAATAGGACTGAGCTGTTTACGCTAGCGCGTGCCTGGTTTCTCCCTCAGAAATTACTCTCTAGCGCCATCCACTTGTCCAGAAAGCGAGGGCAGCTGTTATCTGCAGCTGGCATAACAGGTTTTCTGGGAATAGCTTCCATCAACTAATAGCCTGATACGACAGCACTAATCAGTCTGCACTTTCTATGAAAAGCATTTCGAAGCAACTGAAGTAACAGAGTCAAAGTGCAAGATCGAACTACCAGGATACAGCTAATTTATTTCATCCAAAAGAGAATGCTCTAATAAATATTCACTGATTAAAACACTGATCCATTGCATATATTATTACATGCCTCTTCACGGGTCTGTAAATAGCTTTCACATAAATTTATCCTCTTCCATAGCTTCAGTCATTTCGTTTTTCCAGATCCTTACTACATCTGTTTTATTTGTTAATTTTTAACTTCGTAGGAAGCTATTGGAGTACAGCTTCCACTCCTGCAGAAAGTAAACGAACTTGATGATAATATTTTGGAAGGAGAAGAGAACGTAGACGAAAATGAGATGCGAGATATGATAGTTCGAGAACGATTTGACGTAGCACTGAAGGACCTAAATCGAAACAAGGCCGCTGGAGTAGATGAGAATTCTGAGAGTTATAGAAATTCTTGCCAAAACTAAGTGAGAAAAAACTATTAAAGTTAGTATAGAAGATAGATGAAGCAAGCGAAGTATCCGAAGAATTCAAGAATAATGAACAACGCAGTAATTCCAAATCCACAAAAGGCACATGCTGACGCAGATAATACTGATACGGATTACTTATAGAATAATGGGAAAGCTAGTAGAAGCCAACCTCGTGGGCGACCAGTTTGGCTTTCAGAGGCGATTTTCAACCTACGACGTATCTCAGATTAGCGACTGAAGGAAGGGATACCAACGTTTATAGCGTCTGTAGCTTTAAAGAGCGCTTGTCACAAAATTGAACGGAGTATTCTCTTTCAAATTCTGAAAGTAGTGATAAAATACAGGGAGCGAAACGTTATTCGCAATTCATAAAACAGTGAGGCTGCAGTTATGAGAGTCGAAGGTCATGAAAGGGGAGAGGTATTTGAGAAGGGAACGAGTAACGCTCCATGTACTTCAGGCCGTACGCTGCGCAAGCTGGGTGGAAGAACCGCAACCACAGTAGTCGCTGACCGCGAATATGTCTTCATTCAGTCAGCGGTCTTCCTGAAGGCACATCAATGTGAAGATGATCATTGTGACTGAAAGTGCTAATTGAATAAACGAATATTCGCTATTAGAGACTGTTGTGGTTCTTACATAATTTCATAACCGTCATCTTCCTAGTGATCATGTCACTCCTTATCCAAACCGAGGAGATCTTTGTACAGGGAAATGCAACTCGGGATGAAGAAAAAAAGACTCTGAGGTTTGCTAATGGGACTCTAATTCTATCACAGACGGCATAGCACTTGGGACACAAGATGAACAGTTCGATAGAGCTTCGAAAAAAGTTATGACTTGAACATCAATAAAAGTAAAAGGAGGATTACGGAATCTAGACGAATTAAATCAGGTTAGGACATAAGAAACTGGAAGTAGAAATTGAGTTTTGGCATTTGGGCGACCGAAGTAAAGAGCATATAAAATGATGGCATGCAATAACAAGAAGAGCTTTCCTTTGAAAGAGAAATTTGTTATGATCGACTATAAATTTAAGGGTATTTTCTGAAAGTATTTGGAGTGTAGCTTTGTACATAAGTGAAACGTAGTTGATAGGTAGGTCAGAGAGGAAGAGCACACAAGTTTCGGAAATATGTAACACAGAAGAATGCTAAAGGACAGATGGGAAGACCGAGTAAGTAATGAGGAGGAAAAAATTGTGGCACAACTAGACTAGACGAAGGGATCGGTTGATAAGATATATTCCGAGGTGTAAAGGAATAGTGGGACGTGTGGCAGGTCAAAAGTGTAGAGGGAGAGCGAGGCTTAAAATACAGTAAGCAGGTTCATATGAGGGGGGTTGTACGGGGAGAGCAGCATCAAACCGATCTTCGGACTGACGACACCAACCCGTCACTGTTATGGAACAGATGTACGACTTGAATAACGTCGTTGTTCCTTCAGACGCACTCCAGTACCGGTGTCGCGCTCTTACTACTGCAACCCATTATTCCGTGCGTTACGGACCAGAACCCGAGACAAAAGAAAACGAAACGCAGGCGGAGGGTGAGTCGTGCGCAGCACTGGCCGCGCTACGTCGCAGCGTGCACTAACTCACGGCCCTACCGTCTCGGAAGAAGGGGAAAAGTCTAAAACAAAAGAGGAAACCTCCCGAGCAGTTAGCGTCGCGCGATGTGAAAAAGCTTAGTTTTCAAGTTGGCTTCGGTGCATGAACCGCTTCTATTATTGACGCTTCCCGGAAACTTAGCACCGCAGATAAATATTAATAATGTACGCCGACGTCGACTTTGCTGCCGACTCAGACGCAGCAGAACCACGGGTGACTTCACCCTCCGCCACTCACCGCTACTGTGTGTCTGTCGCTGCGTTTGCTGACCTGGCTGCTCACCCGGTCTGCTTCGCGGCTCACCGTCCTCGGCTTCCTCAAACGTCTCCCTTTTTCTTTCGCAAAACGGGTAATAATTTTGGCGCCCGAGGGTTGGCCAGCCTGGAGCTCCACTCTCGCAGCTCATTGTGGAGAGAATGGTCCCTCGAGAGGCCAGGATGATTTACTTTCCGTGGAGTGTCAGATCCTTCTTTTTTTCCAATTGGTGCAAATACCTTAAAACATTGACCGTGACCTCTCGGGTGGAGAAATCAGTTGGTCTCGGACGGCGTACAAAATGTGTCATATGCAGTGTCATATCATTCTCAGTCGATAACTGATACTTTAAATTGCAAATTAGAGATATTCGCTACTTTTTAATTAGGCTTCGTAATTACCGAAAGTTATTATGTCTCAGGAAAATACACATGTGTGGCGTACTTCATTGTTCGCGCAGTGTAACTCCACGTATCTCAGATTAAGTTGGGGGCTTTTATAAAAAATGGAATTTGCTTCGAACGTAGTTACATTTTAAATCATGTATTTCATGTAGGTGAGTGTGGAAGCTAAAAATTTGTCCTATATCAGTAAATACGAAATTAATGATAAAAACGGAAGTATAAATTTGAAATTTGGATTAACAACAGAATTTTCAGAGTGTAGATGGCTTTTATCCTTGGACAACCGACGAAAGGAAATGTAAAACTATATATTATAGTACCAGGTAGGGTTGATAGAAGAGATAGAGAAGATCCAACGGAGAGCAGCGCGCTTCGTTACAGGATCATTTAGTAATTGCGAAAGCGTTACGGAGATGATAGATAAACTCCAGTGGAAGACTCTGCAGGAGAGACGCTCAGTAGCTCGGTACAGGCTTTTGTTAAAGTTTCGAGAACATACCTTCATCGAAGAGTCAAGCAGTATATTGCTCCCTCCTACGTATATCTCGCGAAGAGACCATGAGGATAAAATCAGAGAGATTAGAGCCCACACAGAAGCATACCGACAATCCTTCTTTCCACGTACAATACGAGACTGGAATAGAAGGGAGAACCGATAGAGGTACTCAGGGTACCCTCCGCCACGCACCGTCAGGTGGCTTGCGGAGTATGGATGTAGATAGATAGATTATTCGAAAATTACTACAAGTTAATATAACTGAATGTTGAGACTTTTAGAGATTATGAATTGACTGTTGAGAAAGTGCAAATGCGTGATTAGCAGAGGCCTTGTGTTGTCTTATCTGGTCTTGGGCTTTTCTGTGACTCTGGACTGCAGTGAGGAGACTGTACAGTTATCTGCCTCGCGTATTAAAGTTTAAATGGAATAGAAAACCGTCCTGTCAGGTATCCTAATAAACAGTGGGCTAACTCATGTCTGCACCTAGGCTAAGTGTTTCAACCTTACACATAGCACTGCTACCTCCATCGCTGCAATATGCTGATGTTATAATTATGCCTTTTGTACCCAGGAAAGGCACCAACCGGTGTTGATCATATTCTGTCATTAAAACTGGTATAATTTTGATGGGGTGCAGATGTGAGTATCTATATGCAACACCCTGTAAGCAAGCCTCCCTTTGCTGTTGCACACCCAAATGAGGCAGGGGACAATTGTTATTTATCGTGTGTGCCCTCTCTTGTCCACAAATTTTCTTTATTGAAAAACTTACCCTCCGGCCACTTCCTACCTTCAAATGACTCCACAACCACAGAAACAGTAAAGAGTCAGGAACAATTACGTACGTAAACCACACTAACAGCAGTGTTTCGGAAGTAGTCGAAACGAACGAGGATAAAATATGCAGTTAAAAATACACTGACAGAAAAAAATTGCAACATCAAGATAGAGCTGTGTGACAAACGACAGTTTGTCTGAAAGACGATATCCACTGAAATTTCAAGCCAGTCACAGGAGAGTGGTGCTGGCAGAACCATTATGAGGATGCACATCAGGTTTGCCTCGAGTACACGCTGTAACGATCTCGAGCGCTAATTACCTTTGACATTGAACGTGGTGAGTCGACGTTCAAGACGACAAAGACGCCATTATCAACACATCTCTGAGTTGAACGAGGTCGTATAATAGCGCTAGGAGAATCTGGATCTTCCTTCTGCGACACTGTAAAAAGACTTGGCAGGAGAGCAGCCACTGTACATTACTGCTGGCAGCGATGACCGGACTCCGGACGGCCATCGTGTTCGGCGTACGACTCTGGCGCACCTGCAGCAGCAGCTGGCACCACACTAAGTCAACGGACTGGCACCTCCGAGAGAGTCCTGTGGCGTGCACTACACAGACCCCAAAACACGCCACGTCAAATGAGCGCTCGCTAGAGGACAGAGTGCAGGCCTGCCGTGTTTTCTGGTGCACGTACGGCTGTGTTGGTTAGAAGGGGGCTCGTCGAAAGACCCGTGTGGTCGCACTGCACCCACTCCTGGGGCGCGATTTCGTGTGGCAGCGAGATCAGTCGCGTGGTTATCTCATCTTGACTACATTTCTGCACGTCAGTCTGGTCATCCCACCTGCTACCCTAAATACATCGTTTTAAGAAAAAAAATAAGTGGCGCTAAATAATAACGCTAGGAAGCCAAAAACTGGTCATAAGGTGCAAATGTATGTCAAAATTACCTGGTACAAGTTTGAACTTGCTCTGAACAAAATTTTAGTCAGAACCCACATTTTTACGAAGAATAAGTCGCACTAAATAATAAAGCTAGAAAGCCAAAAATTTGTGTGAAGCTTCAGTTCAACATAAAAACTACGTGATCCCATTAAGCTACCTCTAATAGTTTTCGAGTAATTTACTGAAAACTAAATTTGGAACGAAGATGTCCTTATACGTAGTAGATTAAGTATCTGTTATATCAATGCTAGAAAGTACTGATTACAGCATTTGATGAAACCTATCAAATAATAGAGCTATAACAAGATTAAGTGCCTTGAGGTAAATAATAACAAATCGAAGATCTCTTAAAGACGGCAAATTTTATATGTAGGCGAGCAAAGTCTTTTTCTGTGATTATATCCAACTTAACTATATTCATACATAAATTACGAAGATTCGAAATTGATTCTTGACACTGTTATAAAATATTGCGTGCCCGAGAAAGTGGCCGTTTAAAGGCTGCTGCTGCGGGCATAGAACGGGTAACAGCAGCTGTCCGCTGCGCCTGTATTATATAGAGTGTTACAAAAAGGTACGGCCAGACTTTCAGGAAACATTCCTCCTATCGTCAGCCCTCACACGTTGATTGTGAAAATTTACAATTTGATCACGTTGGAATGAAGCCTCATCCGTAAAGAGAACATTTGCACTGAAATGAGGATTGACACATTGTTGGATGAACCATTGGTCAAAGTGTACCCGTGGAGACCAATCAGCTGCTGATAGTGCCTGCACACGCTGTAAATGGTACGGAAACAACTGGTTCTCCCGTAGCACTCTCCATACAGCGACGTGGTCAACGTCACCTTGTACAGCAGCAACTTCTCTGACGCTGACATTAGGGTTATCGTCAACTGCACGAAGAACTGCCTCGTCCGTTGTAGGTCTCCTCGTCGTTCTAGGTCTTCCCAGTCGCCAGTCATAGGCTGGAATGTTCCGTGCTCCGTAAGACGCCGATCGATTGCTTCGAACGTCTTCGTGTCGGGACACCTTCGTTCTGGAAATCTGTCTCGATACAAACGTACCGCTCCACGGCTATTGCCCCGTGCTAATCCGTACATCAAATGGGCATCTGCCAACTGCGCATTTGTAAACATTGCACTGACTGCAAAACCACGTTCGTAATGAACACTAACCTGTTGATGCTACGTACTGATGTGCCTGATGCTAGTACTGTAGAGCAATGAGTCGCACGTCAACACAAGCACCGAAGTCAACATTACCTCCCCTCAATTGGGCCAACTGGCGATGAATCGAGGAAGTATAGTATATACTGACGAAACTAAAATGAGCTCTAACATGGAAATTAAGCGTTTCCGGACACATGTCCACATAACATCTTTTCTTTGTTTGTGTGTGAGGAATGTTTCCTGAAAGTTCGGCCGTACCTTTTTGTAACAGCCTGTATACGGCCCGACACGCAAGACTTCAGTTTGCACCTAGCTACCCTACGGCCCACAGCAGTCAAACGCCGGAGTACGCGATGCCTCCGATGACGTCACAGCAAGACCGCAATTAAAATCACGTGTTCCGTAGAAATAGGAAGTGAAATCGCGAGGACTGTACCCTGTCCGGGATTGGTTAGATTTCGCGGAAGTAACTGTTAGCGTGCCGCGCGTAATGTTAACAAATCCGCGTGGCAAGTGGTGACAATTATTTTCCACTTTTGTGACGAGCAATTATTTTGATTATCAGGAGTCAGGGCGCATGATGATTTATTGGGAACTTAAGGTAAAGGTCGCCTTTGAACGGCTCATAGTGCTGTTTAGATTAGAGAGATTTATTATTAGTATTAAAATAATGTTGTGCGTGTGAAAATTTATCAGATATATCTATCAATTAGAACTCAACATCTTCGTTTATAAACATAGTTCCTGAGCCCGCCGAGTAAATACAGAGTAGAAACATTTCTTTCAGTGGGCTGGAAAAGAATGTTGACTTGCAGACTGGAAACTATGGTCAGTATGTTCTCCATCGCTTTCTGGCAGACCACAAAAATGGTTTCCAGGCTCTTGTAAAAGACGGCGAACAATATTCTATTATTTCCTATTACTTATGATTTATTTTTATTATGAACCCGCCGCCTCACACTGTGATGTTGGAATGTTAATAAGTTACATATGTTGCCTAGATCAATGTATTTCCGAAATGTCATTACTCTACATTAATTATGTTTTGGTGTTGCTATTTTTTGCCGCCACTGTACCTGTGCTGAGACAGGAAGATTGTTATGGATAAATGCCACCGCGGCTGCGTGAGTTTGGTGTTGACTTGATGCAAAAAAGCTCACCTTCCAAACTGCTGTTTAGCCTCCCCCATTAACAGAGCAGACTACTTAGTTTTTTAGAGCTATAGGCTGCCGAAAATCTGCTCCAGGTACGTGGTTACCTACCTCTCCACTGCTGATGACGGGTAGTGGAGTGAGAAGGCGAGACGCGGAGCTGTCCTGTTCTGGACGTGTCCGTCAACAGAACCTGGAGGAACCCGCCCCATACACAGGTGTACAGACGAGGGCAGCCCAGCGTGTCTTCGAGGAATGGTGCAGCACGCGCCGCCCTGTAACGCAGTCGTCGCGGAAAGATACAAACGGACAGGGACCAGGGAAGAGGGTGACGCCTCGACGACGACAGCTGGTTTCAAACCCCACGAGAACTGCAGCTGCGTGCGAAGGGAGCCACGTATGTCACAGCGCCACGTGAGGCTCCGCGTCTCGAATGGGAGGAACACCCACAAGCTGTACACGGCTGACTGGCGACTATAGTGGAATCCGACGAGTCAAAGATACGCGGTGACGATTGCGCAGACGGCTCAGTGAGGCGTTTTACCCGCAGTGTGTGGATCGGTCGGTTGGTTGGATGATTAAAGGGGCTAAACTACAAGGTCATCAGTCCCTTTTTCCTCGAGCAGACAGCTCTACGTGGCTGTAGATCAGATATAGCCTAACGTGCCAAACCCCGGGAACGAAAACCCCAAGGTCTGTCAGTGAAGTTGAAGTAAGGGACAAAAAGAGAAAAGAGAGACAGAGGAAGAAAGGCAAGCAAGGTACCCAATGTAGGGAGCAGCCAGAAGCCCCTGAAAGCAGAGTGCAATGAGGGACATACATCCCCCAGCCCCCACCACTTACAAGAGGTACTCTACTCTGCCTTGGAGAGTAGTGACACACACAGCGCAAGAGAAAAGCAGAGAGACAAACCACAAACAAGTCCAACAGACGATGCGAAAAGGGATGGGGGAGAGAAAAAGACCAGGAGGGGGGGGGGGGTGAGCACTGGGTTGTTCCACCAAGACCAGACAGCTTTAGACGATTCTATGCAGAGGAGGCATCAGAGTATGCTACCGACCCCTCAATGGGCCGTTGAGATTAAGTGGCCCTCCATTAAAGAGAGTGATAAAAGCCCCCTTCACCAATAAAATGTAAACTACATCAGCCGCTGGGGCACTATCTCTTACACCAGCGGTTGTGAGTCAGGATGATGAGTCCCCTGCAGGGCTGCTAGGTTGGGACAGTCCAGCAAAATGTGGACCACCATAAAACAGGATCCACACTGACAATGGGGCATGTCCTCGTTGTGGAGGAGATGACCACGAGACAGCCAAGTATGGCCGATGCGGAGCCTCCAAAAGGCAGTAGAATCCTTGTGAGAAGCCTGCAAGGAGGACATCCACAGATTTGTAGTCTCCTTTACCACCAGTAGTTTGTTTAGTGAAGTCAGATTGAGAAATTCCATATTGCAGATTTCAAAACTTGGTAGTATCATACAGATCAGAGGTCTGTTTCTGGAAAACCAATATCCAGAGCTGGTTTATAGTTAGCCAGTTTGGCCAAGCTATCAATGAGTGTTCATTCCCCAGGATCCCAGCATGGCCCAGAGTCCAGATGAAGGTCACAGAGTATCCACATTGCTCTAGGGCACACAGGGAATCCTGAATGGCAATGATCCAAAGTAACATTAGTCGAGAGCTTCAAAACTGCTTGAGTCACTACAGATGAGGAAGGATCCCACAGGTACAGGAACAGATATGCTCAAGAGTACGAGAGATAGCTACCAACTCCACAGTGAAAACGCCACAGTCTTCTGGAAAGGAGAGCAGTTCAGAATGTCCCATGTGGATATAAGCAAAGCTCACGTATCCAGCAACCATAGAGCCATCAGTGTGCACTACTTCTGAATTCCTGGATGTGCCAAGGATGGTGAAAAATTGGTGGCAGGAGGCCTCAGGAGGAACAGACAATTTTGAATTATGTTATAGGTGAAGATGAAGCTGTGGTGGAGGGAGAGTAAACAATGAGGGTTCAGAAAGGAGGGACCATACACGGATTGTGATTGTAATCACTGCATTTGGACACCGTTGCAGGAGATGGATTTATGTGTTTGGAAAGAGGTGATGGTAGTTCAGTTGCTTAGGAAAGCTGCAAGTGTGGGCAACATAACTGACAAGCGCCTGTCAATGTAGGAAACCAGGCCTCCATGAGTAAAATATTCACAGGACTAGTCCGATAGGTTCCTGTCGCAAGTCTAACCCCACAGTGGTGCATTGGATCCAGTGCGCTGCTGAATCGTGTGCCAGACTCCCACAATCAAAACTGAATTGTGTCAGGGCTTTGTAAAGCTATAGAAGGATAGTGTGATACGCATCCCAGCTGGTGTTACTCAGGCAGTAAGGTGTATTAAGGTGCAGTCAGTACTTTCGCTTAACCTGGGGTCTCCACATCAACGGAGAATCAAAGACCAGTCCTAAAGACCGGCAAGTCTCCACCACAGTGAGTATCTAGCTGTCGAGGTAACGTTCTGGTTGTGGGCAAATGGTACAACGTTGACAGAAGTGCATGACGTGCGTATTGGCGGCTGAAAATGGAAAGCCATGGATGAGGATTCATGCTTGTGCTTTTTGTATGGCGCCTTGCAGTCGGCATTCAGCGATACACGTACTAGGGGAGCTACAGTAGAGGCAAAATTCGTTAACATAGAAGGAGGGTCATACTGAAGACCCCACAGCTGCTGCTAGACATTTAATGGCTACCAGAAAGAGTGAGACACACAGTACAGAGCCCTGTGGCATCTCATTCTTGGATATGGGGGTACTGTGGGAAGCACAAACTTGTACGTGGAATGTATACTGCGACAGGAAGTTGTGGATTAAAACAGGGAGCAGACCCCAGGGGCCCCACTTGTGTAAGGTAGCAAGGATGTGCTGTCGCCATGTGTTGTCATAAGTCTTTTGCAGGTCGAGGAAGATGGCTGTAAGGTGTTGACTTCGAGCACGAGCTGTTCAGATGGCAGACTCTAGGTAAACCAGGTTATCACTAGTGGAATGGTCTAGGCAAAAACCACCATGGGACAAAGCTAGAGGTCCCCAAGCTCAAGAGCCAACGCAGCTACCGGGTGCCTGAGTGTTCAAGAAACTTACAGTGAACTACATTGAGACTAATTAGGGGATTACTGTCCATCTCTAGCGGCTGCTTACGGTTTCACTACTGGAACGACGGTGCTTTCTCGCCATTGGGACGGGAGCTCGCCAATGCTGGCAACGATATGACGTCTACAGTCCACTGATAGGTGCTTGTTCAAATGTAATTCCTAGGGGCTCTATGCAGATCTTGACTTTAATGCATACAGAGTGCTGATAGTTTTGTGTATTACGTAAACACTGTGTTTGAAGAACGAGCAGGGTAAGGGGAGGGGCAGTCGTTCTTTCCAGTATAGCTGTTTTCTTTTTCCGAAAATAGACGTACATGGTAATATAGGGGTTATTCCCGTAATTATCGATTTGAGTAGACTAGCGCCCGTCCTACTTTGTTGTCGCTATACTTTACAGAAGTACCTGTCAGTGGCTGAAACGTAGCTGTTTCTCCATCCCTAAAGTCTCTCCTTCAAAATGGCAAAATCGAATTTACTGAACACAATGTGTATGTGTGTGTGTGTGTGTGTGTGTGTGTGTGTGTGTAGTGTACGAACGAACTAAATAAATTAACGGACACACACTCCGTGCCAACACCACATATGGAAGAGGACACAAAATGCATAACGCTGCTAGAAAATACCCTCCGCCATGCGCTGTACAGTGGTGTACAGATGTTGGTATACTTTGCAGATGCTGTTCTTCTGCTTGTGTGCTCTAAGTGTCTACTGAAGACAATAACTAGGAAGAGGAAAGGTGAGCAGTGAGCTGTTGATGTAAAAAATGCACTGAGGCGGCGGAAAAGACTTACCTGCTCCACCAAGAGGTTCGTCGTCATTATCTGGTTCTTCAGATTCTGAAACAGAGAAAAACAAGCGTTAGTGAAAGCAGTCGTGTGCACGTCATGGCTACTACACAGCACATGTAACACACAGGAAGCGAGGCACGACAATAGAGAATTTTACTGTCACAGAGTTGTTCGACAGCGACCACACGCTTTATACATAACTTTACTTACGCTCCTCACACTTGTTCACTTGGCGTAATTCACTTGTTTGTTGACCATCATTATGTCCACGGCAGCTGCTTTTTATTCCGTTTCTCATATGGGGAATGCTGTAGTAAAGCACAGAATCTAAAACTGTGTGAGAAATAAGGAGTTATAGAATACAGAATATGGAAGACATAATCCGAAAGAAATGCGATTATTTTTAAAAAATCGCCATCTGAAAATTTGTGATCATGTAATTAAAAATATCAAACAACAAATGAATCGAAGTTCTAAAACAGACTGTTTCAAAAGAGTTTCACCTTTCAGAGATCGATAGTAGGGTTGCACCACAGAAAGACGTACGGGGGTGGATGTAAATATTTCTGAACTTTTCCCCAGCCAGTGCCGAAGCATGGGCAGTGCAGTTTTAAGCCCGGAACGAGAAGCAGGCAGCAGAGCCGATGTTGCACTCCGGATCTGGAGCCCAGGTGCAGTGCGGAGGTGTGAGGCCGGGCCCGCCACACCCGCCTACCGCCACCGAGGCTGCAGCCGGCGTCGCCTGCTGATCTCTGCTCGTCGTTGAATTTGTGCGTCGCTAGCAGTGGGACGCGCCTGCCTCGCGGGCACGAGTTCGTCCGTGCTGTCTGAGCGACGCGGCCGCCCTCTTCACTCTGCTGTTCTCTGCAGGTGTCATCCAGTAACAGGCTGTACGCGTTTGTCTGTACACTCTACGTGGCAGCAGGAGTGTAGAATTGCATTCTTCTGCTGTAAGGATGACAGTCTCGGGCTCTTTTAGAATGCAGTCCCCTGCCAGTGCAGGGAAAACGTGCGAAGGCCGGACTGCCTGTGCGGTACCAGAGAGGTGCACCGAACATGAACGTCACAGAGCTGACCTACGTTCGACGAAGCCCGCTTTGGCACAGCGTTGCATCTCGCACAGTCGTGCATCAGTTACGGCTGCGCCAATCCAACACCTTCCGGGATTGCAGTGAGAAGGAGGCTCTAGGCACCCTACTGCACGACGCACTAATTCGTGAAAACGGCGGCTTCCCGCTGAGCGCCGGCCTCGAGCACGGCAGCTCTCTCGCGTCGTGGCAGCTGATGGCCAGACGACCCCTGCGCCAGTTGCGGCCGCCCAGAGGCTACAAGAGGGCGCCCAGAAGCAGACAGCCGCACAAGGCGACAAGTCTGGCTGCCGAAATACCGCACCCCGCCGAATGCCCGACAAGTATTCAAAGTGTTCTATTTGTTAATTTAGCGCTGTTAGACTACAGCAAACAATAAGCGACAATCTACACAGTTTCATAATTTGCAATTAAGACGGTGCGCAAGTGGATACCGGAAATCTAGCGTTGCACTTCGCTTAAGAATCACGAAAGAAGGCTGTAGACGTGGAAGAGTGCTGGAGACACTGGAAAGCTTCAGATCGATTATATAATGGTAAGACAGAGATTTGGGAACCAGGTTTTAAATTGTAGGACATTTCCAGGAGCAGATGTGGACTCTGGCCCCAATTTATTGGCTGTAAACTGTAGACTAAAACTGAATAACCTGCATAGAGGAAGGAATTTAAGGGGATGAGACCTGAATGAACTGAAAGAACCACAGGTTATCGTAAGTTTCAGAGAAAGTTTTAGGGAACGATTGACAAGAGCGGGCGAAAGAAATACAGTAGAAGTGGAATGGGTAGCTTTGAGAGATGAAATAGTGAAGGCAGCAGAGGATCAACTAGGTAAAAAGACGAGGGCTAGTAGAAATCCTTGGGCAACAGAAGAGATATTGAATTTAATTGATGGAATTAGAAAATATAAAATGCAGTAAATGAATCAGGCAAAAAGGAATACAAACGTCTCAAAAATGAGATCAACAGTAAGTGCAAAATGACTAAGCAGGGGCGGCTAGAGGACAAATGTAAGGATGAAGAGGCTTATCTCACTAGGGGTAAAATAGATACTGCGTATAGGAAAATTAAAGAAACCTTTGGAGAAAAGAGAACGACTTGTATGAATATCAAGAGCTCAGATGGAAACCCAGTTCTAGACGGGAAAGCAGAAAGGTGGAAGGAGAATATGAAGTGTCTATACAAGGGCGAGGTACTTGTGGACAATATTATGGAAATCGAAGAGAGGATGTAGATGAAGATGAAATGAGAGATATGATACTGCGTGAAGAGTCTGACAGATCACTGTAAGACCTGAGTGGAAACAATGCCCCGGGAGTAGATAACATTCCATTAGAACTACTGACGGCGTTGGGAGAGCCAGTCCTGACAAAACTCTACCATCTGGTGAACAAGATGTATGAAACAGGCGAAATACCCTCAGACTTCAAGAAGAACATAATAATTCCATCCCAAAGAAAGCAGGTGTTGACAGATGTGAAAATTACCGAACTATCAGTTTAATAAGTCACAGCTGCAAAATACTAACGCGAATTCTTTACAGACGAATGAGAAAACTGGTAGACGCCGACCTCGGTGAAGATCACTTTGGATTCCGTAGAAATGTTGGAACACGTGAGGCAATACTGACCTTACGACTTATCTTAGAAGATAGATTAAGGAAATTTAAACCTACGTTTATAGCATTTGTAGACTTAGAGAAAGCTTTTGACAATGTTGGCTGGAATACACTCTTTCTTATTCTGATGGTGACAGGGGTAAAATACAGGGAGCGAAAGGCTATTTACAATTTGTGCAGAAACCAGTTCGCAGTTATAAGAGTCGAGGGACATGAAAGGGAAGCAGTGGTTAGGAAGGGAATGAGATAGGGTTGTAACCTCTCCCCGATGTTATTCAATGTGTATATTGAGCAAGCCGTAAAGGAAACAAAAGAAAAGTTTGGAGTAGGAATTAAAATCCATGGAGAAGAAATAAAAACTTTGAGGTTTGACGATGAGATTGTAAATCTGTCAGAGACAGCAATGGAACTGGAAGAGCAGTTGAACGGAATGGACAGTGTCTTGAAAGGAGGATATAAGGTCAACATCAACAAAGGTAAAACGAGGATAATGGAATGTACTCGAATTAAATCAGGTGATGCTGAGGGAATTAGATTAGGAAATGGGACACTTTAAGTAGTAGGTGTGTTTAGCTATTTGGGGAGCAAAATAACTGATGATGGTCGAAGTGGAGAGGATATAAAATGTAGATTGGCAATGGCAAGATTATATGGGGGCAGATTACGTAACTAATAAGGAGGTACTGAATAGAATTGGGGAGAAGAGGAATTTGTGGCACAACTTGTGTAGAAGAATTGATCGGTTGGTAGGACATGTTCTGAGGCATCGAGGGATCACCAGTTTGGTACTGGAGGGCAGCGTGGAGGGTAAAAAGCGTAGAGGGAGACGAAGAGATGAATACACGAAACAGATTCAGAAGGATGTAGGTTGCAGTAGGTACTGGGAGATGAAGCAGCTTGTACAAGATAGAGTAGCATGGAGAGCTGAATCAAACCAGTTTCAGGACTGAAGACCATAACAGCAGCAGCTTAAGCGGCTGCTTCCAGGATTTGTAGACAGCGGGTGTCCTGTAGCAGACTCTTGGTCTCCACTTCCCCTCCACCACTGTGGTGCGTTGTGAACAGTTTTCGCCTACATCCTGTATTCACGACTGTTACTGAAGAATTAATTATGATAAGGCGTAACATCACTATTTATTTCGTATATGGTTGAAGATGATCAAAAGAGTTTTTTCGTACACGATGGTCCGTGGGAGTACACCTGATTTTTAATTAGCGATCCTCATGGCGGTGGTACGTTGCAACAGCCGATTACAGCGGCTGCGAATGTAAGCTTTATTTCATTTATCGCATACTTCCAAGAAAGGCTTCAAGACAGACATCACCATGGGTAACATCACTGAACCTGTCGAGAGTCGACTGGTTTGCATGCGGTCCGTGGGATCTCGCCTGATTTTTAATTAGCAATCCTCATGGCGGTGCTTACGTTGCAACAGCCGATTGCAGTACAGGGTGATCATAGCGAAAGTTAAACTTTCAAGCAGCTGTAGAAATAACGCCTGTAGTCAGAATGACGTCAAATTGCAAGGGAATATTATCGACGAAGGGGGGAAACGTATGGCAGAAGAAAAATAAATAGTTACAAAATGTAGCAATAGATGGCGCAGTAAGCATCATAATTTAATAAAGGTCGACTAAAAATGACAAATGAATCATACAACAATGCCTAATGTGCATGCTTGACGTCAAACAAACTGCACTACTCAGTGTGCGCGGATGTAGAGGCGTGATACTGTTAGTTGTGTATTCCACCCACCACGGCAGTATGACATCGGATGTAAAAATCCGTTTTTAATTGTTTTGAGGCCAAAAACCGCATAAAAAGCATCAATCAGAATCAAATCGGATTATTAATTTCCGTGTGACTGGCGAACAACGTATTCAATATGCTGTCCATCGTTTCCTGTAACAAGTTCAAATCGAGAAAGAGCACGTTACACAACTAAAAATGGTTCAAATGGCTCTGAGCACTATGGGACTTAACATCTGAGGTCATCAGTCCCCTATAACTTAGAACTACTTAAACCTAACTAACCTAAGGACATCACACACATCCATGCCCGTACAGCGCCTAGAACCGCATCGCCACAGCGGCCGGCCGTTATACAGCTGATCAGCTGATCGAAGTGTTTCCATGGTCATTTTCAGAATGCAGTCGGAACACTGAACACGACATCTTTCAGATAGGCCCACAGCCAGAAGTTACACGAATTAAGATCAGGTGATTGGGACGGCCAGGCTGTAGGGAAAGGCCGGCTGATAATATTAGCATTTCCGAAATGGCGCTTCAGCAGCTGCTTAACTGATTTTGCAATGTGCGGAGGAGAGCCATCTTGCATAAAAGTGATCCTGTCCACATATACACGCTGTTGGAGAGCTGGAATGACTTGGTTGCGCAAACGACACTCTTAGCGCTTACCAGGCACGGTATAGGTAACAGTACCGGAAGCACCTGTCTCTTCGAGAAAATACGGTCCTATGATAAATGATGCAGTAAACCTGCACCACACAGTAACCTTTTCAGGACGAAGTGGTACTGGTTGATGTTCGTGTGGATGTTTCGTTGGCCATATTCGACAGTTCTGTGTATTGACATATCCTGTCAGATGGAAGTGGACTTGGTCTGTCCACAAAATCTTCCACGGCCAGTCATTGTCCACTTTTATGCGAGCAAGAAATTCTAAAGCAAACGTCTCTCTTGCTGGCAGGTCTACAGGAAGCAACTCGTGCACATGGGCAATTCTGAATGGATAGCAGAGAAGGACGTTTGGTAGGATTTCTCGCACCGTGCTCACAGGTACGTCCAACGTTCGTGCAGTCCTCCGTGCGCCGCACCTCTGCCCGCCACCACTAATCTGCTCCTGCATTGCTGTGGCCGCTGCTTCCACTGACGTCGGATCGATTCGTTTCCTCCCTCTACCAGGTTGCACACGAAAAGAACCCGTCTTTTCGAATTTCCGAATCATTTTCTCCAGACCCACGGCAGTCATCGGACCAACGCCTTTTCAAATCCTTCAGTGTCCAATGCGATCGTGCATTGACACAGGCACGGCGAACGTCGCAGACGTGAAAGGAGGGAAGGCGTGTTTATGCCAATTTCAATGGGGCGTGCCCATGACAGGTGTTTTCATTTATGTATTCTGACACATACGGCACCATCTACTGATCAATTTTCACACTATTTTTTTCTTCTGCCATACGTTTTCCCCCTTCTGCGATAATATTCCGTTGCAATTTGACGTCATTCTGATCAGTGGTGTTGGCTACGGCGTTTTGAAAGTTTTACTTTAATTATAATGACGCTGTGTAATGTTGCGTTTAAAAAACAATACTTGTTCAATACCTCAGCTGACATTTGTCTGGCTTGGTAGTATTATCTGTGCAAGCTTCCTACGTAGCCTACTATCCTTTGCCACAAATTTCGTTTTCGACGTAAAAACGTTGCTACGGTCTTGTGCGACTCACCCCGTATCACTTCACTGTGTCATATGTCTCTGGACTCCGTTGAATTCCGTAGTGCTTTTATACTCTATTTTGGGATAATCCACATGCCTGTCACTCTCTCGCCGTGGACTATTGAACTTTCTCCAGCCCACCTTCTTCCTACCCTTTTGAACCTCACTCTCTGGATAGTTACCTTTTGACGGAACACATTTCTGTCTGATATTTTCATTGCTTATCTCATGACTTTCTCGAGGTCCTTTTAAAATATTTGGTTACATAGAATGTTCGGTGCTTTTCGGATGTTTGTTATTACATTGTACGTAGGCACCGATGTTGGCAGTCTTTGAGAAAGGTCCGTGAAATTTAAATGTTCCTTACTAAAGTATGCCTCCAGATGTGAGATTTCAGCCTGTATCCGCACTCCGCATTTTCTGGGGCAACAATTCGCTTCGTGACCGTTCCTTCGGGATGTGTTCCAAAACGCCTTTCCTGTTGAGAATTAAACTTTCTGTCGTGTAGAGAGCTCCATGTTTGATCACCATTGTATTAGTTAGTTACATATTCCCTCAATCATTTGAACAAGTTTTTATCGAAATGATGTGGAGAAAGGCAGTTTACAGGATATGTATAGACGAATAGTTTCAGTGTATGGCCACATGGCATGGCCATTTACAGGAGTTCCTAAAAGGCAAATTGGTGTAAATACAACGTTAATGAACATGTTTTTCACTGCTACTCAAGCAACTAAGCTTAAGACTGCGTCTTTTTATGGCACAGTAAATTAGTCGGTATAAACGAAGCCTTTATAGAATCACTTTGTTGTTTGTGTCTGATTGCCAACAACCCTTTTTCTCGGGAACGGTTTTTGTCACATATTAATGTCTGCGCTACCCTGACGTCGTGATAAATGTAAGCTTCTAAGACAATACTGTCAAAAGACACGCCTATTTAGGTCACATATTTGGGTACTTGCAAACTCACTCACGAGCACCTCTAGTGCACGTCCTCTCCAGCTAGAATCACGAAATTTCGTAGGAAGCAAGGTTTCACAGTGAAAGTACAGGAAAAAATCCGGAAACTGTTAAATGGCAGCTACATCACACGAACATTCTTTTTATCGTTATCTGACTGTCAACTTGAAACTAAAAGATTCCTGATACTCTTGGAATTCCTGAGACCGATATCTTTCCAGTTACAGTGTCGATAAAAGGCAGGAACAGTGGAAACTGTCGAGTCCCTGCCTGGCTGCACACCTAACCCTCAGGGCGCGAATTCCCCTCGCGCCCGGCCAGTCTTTGCACGTGCGCACAGGCACCTTTTGTTGTAGGTATCGTGCGTTCTCTTAAGCCTTTTTAATTGAGCCCTCTGTGTTTCCTCTTGTAGCTATGTTAGTTCCACGATGAAGTCTCTGCCTCTACTTCACTTGCCCATGCATGGTGTTTAATTTCTGGATTTTCACTTTACTGCAGAAGAACTATTATTTTTTCGTGCTTTTTGAGCTCCTCTTTCGACGACTTGATGTGCTTCTTGGCTAAGATTTCACTGTTCGGTAGTCTGCGAAAGCTAATGAAGACATTTCAACGTCATCGCCTTGTAAGCGGCTACTGGTCGCGTGCGGCGTCCACGTCTGTGTGAGAGCGCAGCCCGCAGTCCGATGGGTGACGCGCAGTCCCTGACTGGTGTATTTTCACTACAAAATAAACTAAAAAGTGTCGTTACCACTTATCGCCGGAAGCACTTTGTTTGTGAGATTCGAAATCTATCCCGAATTCCTCAAAAACTCTGGAAAACATACAAAACGTGGCTAAGCAAATTTTTCTATGACGTCCTGCAGACAAGATATATCCCTAAGAAACTCAAGAAATCTAAAGCCATCGCAGTAGTAAATCTGAACAAACCGAAGAAGCTACGTGAAAGTCAGTGGCCTGCTCAGTTCATATGACAAATTACTAGAAAGGACGGTTGTAGAGGGAATAGGTCCACTGGTAGCAGAAAGCTTTCCGGTTGAAAGGGATGGATTGAGACCCCGTCGCAGTTGTGTTGATCAGGTACTCAGCCTAACGACACACACTGAGGCCGGATCTCAGAAACGGTTCAAAACAAGAGTACAGTGTATTGACTTCTGCTCACGAGACGGTTTGGAGGCAAGGTTTATTTACAAAATTCTCAACGCGGTACCATGCGGTCGAATAAGATCTTTATTAAATAATATATTCTCTGCGACCCACCTTTCCAATTAACAACAGGTAAAAGAGTAAAGTCAGACATCGAAATAAAGGGCTGCCTTAAGGCTGCCCCCGTCCCGTTTAACCTATATATTTCGGATACACAAAATACGAGATCTACGAAATTTATATGTGCTGAAGACTTTGCTCTTGCCTCCCGCAGCAAGTTCGTAGAGGAAGGCACCAATATCTCCCTGGAAGACCTTACAGAGCTAGGCAGATACTTTGCCAACTGGAGACTGCTTCCAGACAAGATCAAAACTGATATGTCGTGTTTTCACGTCCATGATAAACAAGTACGTCTATAGCTCCAAGTATATTTTAACGAGAACACAGTTCGATACAATTGTTTCTCAAAATATTCGGAGATACCAATGGGTCGAAAAGTGTCTTTTAAAAGTCATTTAGAAAACACTGAAACAAAACTCAGTAGCAGGAAAAATGTAATCGACAAATTATGCGTTAAAACAAGCGAAAGGGGGGGGGGGGGCGAAACTACCATCACGACATCAGCACTAACTCTTAGGCACTTGGGTCCGAAACGCTACGCTCCATTCTGGTCAAACAGCCTCCAGGTAAAGAAGACTGACAGCAAACTGAATGAAACGAAGAGAGTGATTTGTGGCTGAATGAGAAGCTCTCCCCTCCCTCAGCTACTGTTTTGAGCCACATGTCGCGCCTCCCTATGTCCGCAGTCAGGGTGTACAACAAATCTGTAGCCAATCCGCACCTTCCACTGCGCAGTGTCCTGACTGAAGATGCTCTGCAGAGGCTTAAGTCAAGATCGCCCCCCCCCCCCCTCTCCCTACACATCACTACCATCAACGGACAGTTTCGAAATTAACGCCATGTGGAGAGAACGTTGGGAGGCAATGAAATCAGGTCACGCTCTACCCACTATCGACTCCACTTCAGCGCAACCATGAATGGAACTGTCTCGCGGCGAGTGGGAAACACTCGACAGAATTTCACGTGGCATCAGCCGTGATTCATCTTACAAACGGGGAATAATCGAATCACCGCGCTTCGGCTAGAAAGAAGCTCGTCAATGGGTTCAACATATTGTCACCGCATGGCGATGTGATGTGATTTCTCTGTAGCTTCAGACTCTGTACTGGACTGGATTTATTGTGTGGACGGTTGGAGAGGAGGAGGTTCTCCAAACTGTGTAACACTCAGGGAACACCAGTACTCCGTGACCAGCTGCACGCCGCCATCTGTCGCAGCAGTGTGTGTGGGGAAGGGTACACAAACAGCTGCATGTGGAATCTCTGCAGGGCTGCTGAACCGAGTCGCCCAAGGATCAACAAGTCCTCTGTAGGGTACTGATAATGGACGACATTTTCCGTCTACACAGTTACCACCTTGGGACTAACGAAGATCCACACGCCCACCACCAGCGTCACTTCCCATCAGCGCTTGACCCGTGAGCAGCTGCAGCTGCTTTAGGTCGTTACAATCACTCCACTTGATGTTCCACGTGGCTGGTTGGTGACGGAGCCCCTTCCACACTGTCGGCCTCTTCAGGGTCGCTGGTTGAGTGACCGTCGCCCTGGGAGGTGAACCGGACGTCACAGACTTCTTGTCCGGCCAGCACTGTCTCCCAGTCTTACATCCTGTCACTTTTGATCTTCTGGCTACATCTGAGAACTTCTGCACTCCAACTGAGATCTGTGGAACGCCCCAATTTTTCAACGCCTGGGAGAGTAATAGTGGAGGAGGATCTGAAGATCCTGAAATGTAAAATGTAATCAGCCAGTACGAAGGATAGAGTAACTTTCAGGACTGTGTTCGCTCCTATCTAAGCGTTCCCGACACTAAGTTGTAATGAGTCTTTCTGTTTGTGCTTGAGTGGTTTTTAGTCGGCAACTACGGATCACCCCGAGCACTGGCTCCCTGCTGTGGGTTAACAAAGGCGCGGTGCCTGCGCTGCGAGTCTGCCCCTTTCACGGTGTTTAATCGGTCAGTCAACCAATCAGTCACCAGTCCATGGGCATGTCGCGGCAAGTGTCGGAATTTCCGCCTACTCGCTCTGACGCCGACGCCGACGCCGACGCCGCACACACTGGAACCCCAACAGGTGGGGGGAGGCGGGGGAGAAGCGGCGTGTTATCTTTTTTTCTGTCGGCGATTTTGCTTTTACTACCGTAAAGCAACAGAGCGGTGCATCACGAGAGGCATGCATCACGGACTTGCGTGCGTCTGCTGGACGGGAGTGAGGCAATGGACAGGTTGGGACCCGGGCAGCAGCGTTACGTTATGTCCTCTTACGCTGTGCGTCTCTGCGGGCGCCTTTCACGTGTTTCACTGTACGGCTAACCGGCCAACTATGCACGGTACCCGCTGCTAGCTGCCTATATTATGTCTTCCGAGGGCAACAAAATTTGATCTTCAGTATTTCAGCCGGCCGGAGTGGTCGAACGGTTCTAGGCGCTCCAGTCTGGAACCGCGCGACCGCTACTGTCGCAGGTTCGAATCCTGCCTCAGGCATGGATGTGTGTGGTGTCCTTAGGTTAGTTAGGTTTAAGTAGGTCTAAGTTCTAGGCGACTGATGACCTCAGCAGTTAAGTCCCATAGTGCTCAGAGCCATTTGAACCTTTTTGAACCAATATTTCATGTAAATATTGGCCATATTTAAAAATTTAGTTCTGTCATAATCTACACTTTAAGAAATATGGTATGTTAAAAGTTTAGCACAGCAACGCAATTATTAGGGTTAGAAACTATGTATAAGTCATCAGGCAGCAATGGAAATACCGCAATTGTGCATCTAATATTTGACAATGTGACCACTTAGATGCTTCTAACAACCTTTACATGTAATTCAGAAGCTTTACCAAGTTTTTCCTCTTCGACACCTTCCATAAAATGATGAAAGCAAAAACTGATACTGCATTCTAGATTTTCACTGTTGATGCAGTAAAACTTGAACGTTTTTAATTCGTTACTTCTTTACTGCTACCTGCATTTGCAACATATTTTCCAGACAGTATCGACATGTTCCACTGAATGGACATACAAAATCTTATCTTTGTACGATACATAATTCACAAAATGTGACTTCACAAACAGAAACATTGAGTTGCGTCAAAACATGGCTCTTCTTCGATAGGGAGCGCGAGTTAGCCAGCTTATACTGCGGCAGTGTTAGATAATGAGAGCACTTAATCACTTCCAAGAAACTTTAAGTATAGTTTCAGGTATTTCCAACAGTTTTTCTCGCTTACATTTTCAATGTCAGACATTTAACACACCAACTAATTTGTACAGTAATGGACGTTTGAAGCTGTTTTGCACACGGGGGTTCGGTTCTGAAGGCGGCCGCAGCCAACTGTGCGGCCTGTACTGGTTCTCAACTGCGCGGCGCCAGCTGCCTCAGGGCTGCCGCTGCTCCTCTGTGTGAGGGGCGGGACGCGGGTGGCGCCAGTGCTGAGGGCAGCGGCCAGCGCTGGCGACGCCCTGTACTTCAGTCGTAACAGACTGAAATCACGCTATCCAACTCTGTGCGATGCTGCTGACGTGGTTGCTAAGGATTTCAAACCTCCTGAAGAATGGAAAGGTCAGTGGGAAGCAGTGGCACATGAGCACCAGCGTAACATCTTCTCAGGCGCTAAACTTCCAAGTGGATTCGACCTACCACGCAAGACCTAGACTACTCTCAACAAAATCCGTACCGGCCACGGCCGATGCGGGGATGCTCTCTTTAAGTGGAACAAGCTGCCTGATCCAGCCTGTGACTGCGGGGCTCCATACCAGACTGTACCCCACATTGTCACTGAATGAAGGATTCGAGCCTATCGTGGTGTCGAAGAGGACTTCCTGCTAGCAACTCCAGATGCAGTGCGCTGGATTGAAGGACTGGATATTCAGTTGTAAAGACAAACTTAAGTTTTTTGTGTGTCAATATGTACATATGTATATGTAATTTTATTTCATGATATGTCTGTATTAGCCATACGCTAAATAATAAATAATAGCCAGACACAGCCGCAATCGAACGCACCACCATCACCGGTTTCCGCCTCCACTGGTCACAACACGACGAGCCTGTAAAGATCTTGAATCCGCAAAGATTTTTCCGCTAGTCCTACTTTTGAATCGACTAAAGTGAAACTGAAAAATAAGTGGTGTGGAGCTGCTGGTGACGGGAGGTGTTTAGTGAAGAATGCATCAGTAGATGGAAAAGGCCAGTACTGGCCAAAGTGGGGGTCTTAATGGCTATTTCCATCTACTTTGTCGATTTCTCCCACCACCCTCATTCCCAGTCTAATTTGTTCACGATGATGTTGTTGTTGTCTTCAGTCCTGAGACTGGTTTGATGCAGCTCTCCATGCTACTCTATCCTGTGCAAGCTGCTTCATCTCCCAGTACCTACTGCAACCTATATCCTTCTGAATCTGCTTAGTGTACTCATCTCTCGGTCTCCCTCTACGATTTTTACCCTCCACGCTGCCCTCCAATGCTAAATTTGTGATCCCTTGGTGCCTCGAAACATGTCCTACCAACCGATCCCTTCTTCTAGTCAAGTTGTGCCACAAACTTCTCTTCTCCCCAATCCTATTCAATACCTCCTCATTAGTTACGTGATCTATCCACCTTATCTTCAGCATTCTTCTGCAGTACCACATTTCGAAAGCTTCTATTCTCTTCTTGTCCAAACTAGTTATCGTCCATGTTTCACTTCCATACATGGCTACACTCCAAACAAATACTTTCAGAAACGACTTCCTGATACATAATCTATATTCGATGTTAACAAATTTCTCTTCTTCAGAAACGCTTTCCTTGCCATTGCCAGTCTACATTTTATATCCTCTCTACTTCGACCATCATCAGTTATTTTACTTCCTAAATAGCAAAACTCCTTTACTACTTTAAGTGCCTCATTTACTAATCTAATTCCCTCAGCATCACCCGATTTAATTTGACTACATTCCATTATCCTCGTTTTGCTTTTGTTAATGTTCATCTTATATCCTCCTTTCAAGACACTGTCCATTCCGTTCAACTGCTCTTCCAAGTCCTTTGCCGTCTCTGACAGAATTACAATGTCATCCGCGAACCTCAAAGTTTTTACTTCGTCTCCATGAATTTTAATACCTACTCCAAATTTTTCTTTTGTTTCCTTTACTGCTTGCTCAATATACAGATTGAATAACATCGGGGAGAGGCTACAACCCTGTCTCACTCCTTTCCCAACCACTGCTTCCCTTTCATGCCCCTCGACTCTTATTACTGCCATCTGGTTTCTGTACAAATTATAAATAGCCTTTCGCTCCCTGTATTTTACGGCTGCCACCTTCAGAATTTGAAAAAGAGTATTCCAGTCAACATTGTCAAAAGCTTTCTCTAAGTCTACAAATGCTAGAAACGTAGGTTTGCCTTTTCTTAATCTTTCTTCTAAGATAAGTCGTAAGGTCAGTATTGCCTCACGTGTTCCAACATTTCGACGGAATCCAAACTGATCCTCCCCGAGGTCTGCATCTACCAGTTTTCCATTCGTCTGTAAAGAATTCGCGTTAGTATTTTGCAGCCGTGGCTTATTAAACTGATAGTTCGGTAATTTTCACATCTGTCAGCACCTGCTTTCTTTGGGATTGGAATTATTATATTCTTCTTGAAGTCTGAGGGTATTTCGCCTGTCTCATACATCTTGCTCATCAGCTGGTAGAGTTTTGTCATGACTGGCTCTCCCAAGGCCGACAGTAGTTCTAATGGAATGTTGTCTACTCCGGGGGCCTTGTTTCGACTCAGGTCTTTCAGTGCTCTGTCAAACTCTTCACGCAGTATCGTATCTCCCATTTCGTCTTCATCTACATCCTCTTCTATTTCCATAATATTGTCCTCAAGTACATCGCCCTTGTATAAACCTTCTATATACTCCTTCCACCTTTCTGCCTTCCCTTCTTTGCTTAGAACTGGGCTGTCATCTGAGCTCTTGATATTCATACACGTGGTTCTCTTCTCTCCAAAGGTCTCTTTAATTTTCCTGTAGGCAGTATCTATCTTACCCCTAGTGAGATAAGCTTCTACATCCTTACATTTGTACTCTAGCCATCCCTGTTTAGCCATTTTGCACTTCCTGTCGATCTCATTTTTGAGACGTTTGTATTCCTTTTTGCCTGCTTTATTTACTGCATTTTTATATTTTCTCCTTTCATCAATTAAATTCAATATTTCTTCTGTTACCCAAGGATTTCTAGCAGCCCTTGTCTTTGTACCTACTTTATCCTCTGCTGCTTTCACTACTACATCCCTCAGAGCTACCCATTCTTCTTCTACTGTATTTCTTTCCCCTATTCCTGTCAATTGTTCCCTTATGCTCTCTCTGAAACTCTGTACAACCTCTGGTTCTTTCAGTTTATCCAGGTCCCATCTCCTTAATTTCCCACATTGTTCACGATATGTAACCAAAATCCAATGATTGAAAAGAAAATCGGAAGAACTAGGATTTAACTGATTATGAAAATGTCATACATGAAAAATTTAGACTTTAGAATAAAGGATATAATATTTTTGTATTTTAAAAATACAATGAATTTTTTCGTTATAATTTAAACCAAAAATGACATACATGGAACGAATTTTAATTTGGCATAAATGTTATTAATAAACAGAGAGAATAAACTCAGATGTAATATTTGCAAAACCAAATTTAAACCACCTTTTCATTACAGAACATTTGAGAAGTAAGAAACACAAAGGTGGTATTAATTATATGCTATATAATAATTCTGATCACTGGTATGAATCTGTTTTTAATTATAAATATTCTTATCTTCTTCAATCTTTTTTCTAATCACTTGATTTAGTCTAATGTTTCAGCAATGTCGTTAGCTTTAAATTCTCTTTGTCTATTATCACAAGCACTTGCTTATTATTATATGAAAGTTTGTTGTTGACAAGGTCTATGATCGACTCTCTTTATCTAGATTCAAAATTTAATTGCAGAATAAAATTTAGTTGCAATAAATGGCTTGGTGTTCTTTGATTGAGTCACAAATGCATTATTATTAATGTTCAGAGACTGGTATCATAGCCAATGAAATTCCAAACTCAAGAAAACATAAAATTTCGTTACAACCAACACATTCTTTTTCAAATAATAGGTTCTAGATATATTTATCAAATATGCATCAGAAATACAAGTAAAAGTAACAGATGTACTTGGGTTATCTCCATTTATACAGAATAAATTTAATTAATTACATTTCAAATGTAATAATTGGTTGGCATTGCTTGCTTCATTTATGCATCGATAAAATTATTATATTGTTGAAGTGTACATTATCACTTCAATTCATTATATTTCATATATTTAATGAACTCTGTAATAATGAAGGGAAACTGTTCAATGATAGTAGCATATTCCTAATAAAACTGAATGATGCTAGAGCACAATTTTTCTTAAAGCTAATAAAAATTGTTTCCAAATAAAGGGAAGCATCCAAAAGTGGAAAATCTGTGTAGTAGAGAACTCAACTGATAATGTTCCCTCACACAAATATAGAAAGGATGAACAGTCACATGTGTGTAAAGAATGTTATAGAAACTGTGATAGAAATAAGTATAAAAATGAGAAATATTAGAAGAATCATTTAAAACAAATTTCAAGTGATGAACTTTCTGAACTATTATTATCACTGGAAGATGATGAGCATCATAATTCAAAAACAAATGTATTAATTATCAAGAAATTAAAGATTTTAGTTGTTTTCACTTAAATCCTATATCTAGGGATCATGTCTCTAGTGGATGTACAATTTGTCTTCATTATTATTATAAACAAAGATGACAGTTAAATAGAATAAAAATTAATGAAACCCTCATTTTCCACAAATGTAATAAATAAGGACTAAAACAGCTCAGACTTCGAGACATTTTACATTTGCTCATCATCATCATCATCATTGTAGAAGAAATAATTTAAGTAGATAAGCCAATTCAATTATTTAACAAAATTTTCCTATTCCTACAAGAAAACAGCGATATGAAAGTGGTTGAATTCAAAACAATACAGAAAATCTTGGTATTAGAGGCTATAGCAAATTAAAGAAATCAGGATTAGTTAATGTAATTGTTTTTGAAGTTTTCCCATTTGGTCAAGAATTATTCCAAAAAATTAAACTAGACCAAAAGGTGTATCTACTATGCATTATTTTTACAGATTTGACAATGGTTTTGAAGAAAATTTGCCCATTCAGACCAAAAAATATTGAAACTAGACCAAAGATATCCATTCAGTAGAAAACTATTTGAGCTAGAAAGAGTGGATAATCCACCCAAGAACGATTTATTTGAGATTAAAGAAATAAAGTTAAATTTAATGAAAAATTTTAAAACCTATGCTGATATTATAAAATTGCCTTTAATGATGCTAATGTTAAGAAATTTTGATACCATTAGTGAGGAAACACATTAAATACTGAAAGCAATTAATTCTGTGGTAGTGGTAACTAAAAAGAGAACTAATTTTGAAAAGGAGATAAGTTGAATATGACAATAGCAAATCCAAAAATACTTTGCATCAGACAGTACCACACAATCTGCTCAAGTTTTGTGGAATTAAATGAGAGATATATTATCATCCGACAAATCTGTTGATATAGCAGAATTAAAAAAAAAAATTAGGTGATGATAAAAGACAAAAAAGTTTATCATAATAATTAATGACAGTGTATATTGCCCAAAAGCAATAATAGCATTAACATATCATACAAATAATATCTTAGATAAACAAGTGACTGAAATGAAAAATATGAAGATTAGAGTATGAGATAAATACAAATTACAAAAAGAGTTAACCAATCTATTTTGTAACCAATTAGGAGAATACAACAACAGAGGATTTACTCTAGAAGATATTTACAATGTTGAACAAATATTTGATATTCAAATAAATGTTGTATGTGCTGAAATTTTCAATGCAGTTATGTATCATGATCCTGAAAGAGCAATAACAATATCTATGTATAAAAATCGCAACAATGTTGATGTAATTAACAATATGTTAGCAGTCTTCTTATCATATTATTGTAGAATATGTAATAAACTTTGTAGCAATGAGAACAAGCACAGCTATAAAACAGAGAGAACCATCTGTATACTATGCGACGGTGCAGAAGGATAGTGAAGGAATTACACTACACTGCGAAAATTACAACAGGCACTGTTATCGTGAAGAATGCTTAACAAATCAAGAAGAAGAGTATAAGTGCGTTTGTTTGAGATCAAAAAAACATTATTGTGGCTTTGAACTGAGTGAACACTGTAAATAAATACCAAAATTAAAAATCACAAATGTTACATGCAACAAAAATTGAAAAATGGTATTTGTGAAATAAAGTTTAGTGAAGAATAGGTAGTTAAAGGATGTCAAAAGTGTACAAGTAAAGATGGTTATTATATTAATGAAGAATTCAAAGATTATCATGTATTTCAATGTTGGGAATGCTACAAAATAGTTACAGACAAACAGTTTAAATGTTGTGAAAAGTGTATACTAAAGAGAGTTCCTTGTACCTATACAGAAAAATACATGTGGTTAGATTATGAAGCTCAAGAAGAAGGTGGTATACATGTTTCAAATCAAATAAAAGTTCACAATCATTGTCATACCGTTTATAAATGTGAGGCAAATTATGAATTTTGTGAGTGGATGATATCCAAAAAACATCAGAAGTACACTTTTATAGCTCTTTCTGATAAAGGTTGTATACATGGAAGAATCCTGGAGATACTAAACGGTATCAAATAGATTATATAATGGTAAGGCAGAGATTTAGGAATCAGGTTTTAAATTGTAGGACATTTCCAGGAGCAGATGTGGACTCTGACCACAATCTATTGGTTATGACCTGTAGGTTAAAACTGAAGAAACTGCAAAAAGGTGGGAATTTAACGACATGGGATCTGGATAAGCTGAAAGAATTAGAGGTTGTACTGAGTTTCAAGGAGAGCATAAGGGAACAATTGACAGGAATGGGGGGAAAAAACACAGTAGAAGAAAAATGGGTAGCTCTGAGGGATGAAGTAGTGAAGGCAGCAGAGGATAAAGCAGGTAAAAAGACGAGGGCTGCTAGAAATCCTTGGGTAACAGAATAAATATTGAATTTAATTGATGAAAGGAGAAAATATAAATATGCAGTAAATGAAGCACGCAAAAAGTAATACAAATGTCTCAAAAATGAGATCGACAGGAAGTGCAAAATGGCTAAGAAGGGATGGCTAGAGGACAAATGTAAGGATGTAGAAGCTTATCTCACTAGGGGTAAGATAGATCCTGCTTACAGGAAAATTAAAGTGACATTTGGAGAGAAGAGAACCACGTGTATGAATATCACGAGCTCAGATGGCAACCTAGTTCTAAGCAAAGAAGGGAAGGCAGAAAGGTGGAAAGAGTATATAGAAGGTTTACACAAGGGCGATGTACTTGAGGACAATATTATGGAAATGGAAGAGGATGTAGATGAAGACGAAATGGGAGATAAGATACTGCGTGAAGAGTTCGACAGCGGTCGTGCGGTTCCAGACTGAAGCGCCTAGAACCGCTCGGCCATTGCGGCCGGCTGATGTAGTTCATTTATAACCTCGTGCACCTGACAGTTACTCGTTTTGTCCACTCCGTGCCCAGAAGCAAACTCTGCGCATTTTCGTAAAAGCAGGACTTTAGTATGATCTTTTGTTTCTTTCCGTAGCTAGATGAAACGCTAATTATTTTATCTTTGTGAGGTACGGTGCCTGTATGTTGTGCACGGTTAGACCACCCCTGTTTAACTTAAGATGTCTGATATAATTATCAGTTGTTTAGCTTTTGTTAAACAATCCGCGCGACCTCGAGGAGAGCTATCTGCTCACCACGAACATAGCCGGGCTTAGTTGTTGATAACATTAGAATGTATGCTTAAACTTGGGCCGTAATCTGACACCAGCCAGAGGAGGTTACTTTCTGCGCCTGATGCCCGCACACCTTTAGTCAGCTTCGCGCCCCTCTGCCGCTGGTTCCGCCGTCTCCGGAGCACAGCTCTCCCCGACAGTAACGACCTCGCTGCCGCCGTCGGCGGGAAATGGAATTAGCGAGCGGCGATTAGCGCCAGCCTGCAGCCAGGCAGCCGCCGTCGCCGTAATGACAGCCAGCCGGGGGGCGCCGGAGCTCCGAGCGAGCGCTGCAGTCGCGTCGGCCGCCAGCCTGCCCTGTGCGACTTCAACGAACACGGCAGTACTTCGCAGTTCCTGAACACGCGAGGGAATTTGATAAACACCCTTATCCTCCCTGTCCGTCTACCTGTCACTCCTCTCTGTCCATCTCCTGACCCTTCTCCACATTCTCCTCGTTCCCCGTCTTCCTCCGCAACTCTTCCCCCTCCTCTCCCCCCCCCCCCCCCCCGTGTTACTCCCTCTCTCTCCCACCTCCAACCTTGTTCGTTGTTACTGCAAACCAAACTCGATTTCGAACTCAAGTCCCTTAAAATGAGTGGGTAAATCAGTTTGGTTCACTGTAATATGGCGTGTCAGAGAGCCTTCAGCAGTTGGATGTGTGAGGATAATATGAGTGCCTTCAATGACGGTATTTCTTATAGTTTTAATCTGTGGATGAGTAGCATTGAAAAGTTTCGGACCCTCCAGGTTGCGTACTAGTATCCTGATCATAAGCCGTAAGTACAACTTTCCTGCTTTCTGTTAAAACCGAGTACGAGGGAGAAAACAAAACAGCACATTGTTCCGTATGACGAGAAAGAAGGTACATGGTTGAGAAGCCCTGATGTCATAGATGAAACTGATCGCGAGAAAGAAAACATAAATGCTCCTTTTTACAGCACAGCACTTTCTTTTTCACACCTGCTTACAAGAATAAAGTCCTAAATTGTTGCCTAAAAAGTATGTTAGCCAAGTGCGTCTGAATCCTCATTAGAGTAATGGGTAAAAATCTGAAGTAAATCGGTCAAGAACTTACGGAGATTTTTGAAAACAACGTTAAACAATGCCCTGTCTTTATACATACTAATACAGATTTATTTACCCTGCCAAGTTCTTGGCAACAGATCCTTTGTTGCTAAAGATACAGTTGTCTCAGATCCGGCCAAAAAAACCATAGCCTCTGAACATTAGGCCCATATCGACAATGAGACAGTATACGGAGGCACTGAACTGACGAATGCCTGCAGGCTTCGCAGGCTGCACATCGTAGAGACGTGTTTCTGCTCTCGTGTAGAAGAAGAGAATGAAGACCGGTTTTTCTTTGGTTGTTCCAGATTTCGTGCAAGTACTGCAATCCTTTTGCAACAAGTTGTGAAGCTGTCATCCCTTGACGATATGCGTGGCGGCTTTGTTAGCGTATCATAGACAACCGACAGTACAAAACCTTTCGATAACATTTGAGTTTACTACAATTCTGCTTTATTAGTCTACAAGAAACATTGTATGTTGTGTATGCAACGTGCACACCTTTATGTATACGCATGTCCGAGTTCCAACAGTAACCATCCATCAATACTTGTAATGTTGTCTACCAATACGCTAGCTGTGTAGCTTAAATACAAGATTTTGAAATTACAATTTACATAATTTCATGAGAGTTAAAAAATAAAAAAAGAGGAGGAAGATGTATACTGTCAGTGCGATGAGTGCTAGGGGCACATGACAGAAGGTGTGGAAGGCGGGGGAGGAACAGAATGCAACCGTCCGTCGCCCGTTGTTCATTTTTTTCAGTAATTCTCTTGGCTATCAAACTACTAGACAAAAGACGCTGGCGATTACATCCAGATACGTAGACGCTTATAGATTTCTCCAAACTGCTTCCTGTGGTCGTAGAGATCTATGTCTAACAATATTTATGAAAGAAAAAAGTATCTCAATCAAAATACAGCTTATTAATTGTTGATATTCCCGCAGCACTGGTTCCGTCTAGCCACGACAAAAAGTTTAACTTGTGAACTACGTTCGGAGGAATTAAACAAGCACTGACTTACAAAATAACTTGTTCCAGTATCCGATGATGTCGGCTGTCACCTTAATATAATCCAGATTTCCTCGTGGCATTAAAGCAGCAACAAAGGAAAAGTCCTGCGATCTCTCTTCCACTTGTACATGTCGATACATTGCAAATATATGACTAAACTTGTTCCATTTTTATAGAAACATTGACTCGGAATTGTTAATAATGCAAGCACTTCAACAAGCTTTCATTTTCTCTCTCTCTCTCTCAGTCTCCTGACTGGTTTGATGCGGCCCGCCACGAGTACCTCGGCTGTGCCGACCTCTTCATCTCAGAGTAGCTCTTGCAACCTACGTCCTCAGTTACTAGCTGCATGTGTGGCGTCTTGCCCACTCGTCGCTAATAGGGTGCCTATGGGATGCAACCTTCTCCGAATGCTATACAACAGTTTCAAACAAACAACATTAGTAGTTTTATTTCCAGAAAGCAAACTGACAATACTCAACTTTCGTTACAGCAAATGTCGCTAGCGGGAGGCGACCTGAAAACAGCACAGTTCGTGCTATACACAGAGTCCAAGGAAACACTCGATACTGACAGCGTAGCACTGATCACGTTGCAGAGGCTGGCACGAGCTGCTTTTATAGGCAGCTGTTGCCCGGCGCGGCGCGGCGCGGCGCCGTCCCATCCCGCACGCCTCTGGCCGCCGTTACTTCACTGCCTTCTCTGGTCTTCATCTTCGTTCCGGCGTTTCTGGTTACGCCAGAACAGGATGTATTCCAATCTCTGTCTTCCTCTACAGTTTCTGCCCTCTACAGCTCCCTCGTGTCTTAACAGATGTCCTGTCAAACTGTCGCTTCTCCCTTTCAGTGTTTCCCACAAATTCCTTTCCTCCCTCACTCTGCGCAGAACCTCCTCATTCCTTGCCTCACCAGTCCTAATTTTCAACTCCTTTTATAGCAACACTTCTCAAATGCTTCCATTCTCTTCTGTTCCGGTTTTTCCACAGTCAATCTTTGACTCCCATACAATGCTGTACTCCAAACATACAGTCTCAGAAATTTCTCCCTCAAATTAAGGCCTATGTTTGATGCTAGCAGACTTCTCTCGGCCAGGAATGCCCTTTTTGCCAGCGCCAGCGCCAGCCTGCTTTTGATGTCCTTGCTCCGTCCATCATTGCCTATTTTGCTGCCTAGGAGGCAGAATTCCTTAACTTCGGACACTTCGTGACAATCAGGCCCCGTGTTAAGTTTCACGCTGTCCTCATTGCTGCTACTTCTCACTGCTGTCGTCTGGCTTCGATTTACTTTCAATCCACATTCTGTAGTCATTAGGCTGTCCATTCCATTCACCAGATCATTTAATTCTTTTCCACCTTCAGCGAGCACGCCAATGTCATCAGCAAATCTTATCATTTCACCCTGAATTTTAAACCCACTCTGAACCTTCCTTATATTTCCATCATTGCTTCTTGGATGTACACATTGAACAGTAGGGGTGAAAGACGACATTTCTCTCTTACATCCCTTTTAATCCGAGCACTTTGTTGTTTGTGGTCCGGTCTTATTATTCTCGCTTGGATCTTGTACATATTGTATATTACTCGTCTCTCCCTATAGCTTGCACCTGTTTTTCTCAAAATTTCGAATATCTTGTACCATTTTACATTATCGAATGCTTTTTCAAGATCGACAAATCCTATGAAAGTCAATTTTCTTTAGTCATCGTTCCATTATCAATCGCAACGTTAGAATTACCTCTCTGGTGCCTTTATCTTGGCTAACATCTTCTCAATTTTATTTTCCATTCTTCTGTATATTATTCTTGTTACCAACTTACGTGCTTCAGCTGTTAAGCTGATTCTGCGGTAATTCTCGCACTTGTCAGCTCTTGCAAGTTTTCGGAATTTTGTGGATGATATTTTTCCGAAAGTCAGATGGTATGTCGCCAGACTCATACATTCTACAAACCTACGCGAGTGGTCGTTTTATTGCCACTTCCCATAATGACATTAAAAATTCTCATGGAATGTTATCTATCCCTACTGTATCGTATGATATTAACTTCTCCGAAGCTCTCTTAAATTCTGATTCTAATACTGATCCCCCATCTCGTCTAAATCGACTCCTGTTTCTTCTTCTGTCACAGCAACGAATCTCTCCTCTGCATTTAACAGTGGAATTCCCGTTGTACTCTTAATGTTGCCACCCTCGCTTTTAATTTCACCGAAAGTTGTTTTGACTTTCCTGTATGCTGAGTCAGTCCTTCTGACAATCATTTCTTTTTCGATGTCTTCACATTTTTCATGTAGCCATTTCCTGTTAGGTTCTCTGCACTTCCTATTGATTTCATTCCTCAGCGACTTGTGCTTCTGATTTCCTGCATTTCCCTGAACATTTTTTTCTTCCTTCCTCCATCTATCCACTGAAATACTTCTTCTGTTTTACAGATGCCCACTCCTCTCCAACTGTACTGCCTACAAAGCTATATCTATAGCCTTAGAGAACTTAATGCCTATCTTGTCATTCCTTAGTACTTCTCTATCCCACTTCTGTGTGTATGTAATCTTCCTGACCCATCTCAAACTTCAGCCTACTCTTCATCTCTATTGTGATCTGAGTCTATATCTGCTCATGGATATGACTTACAATTCACTATCTGATTTCAGATTCTTTGTCTGGCCATGATGTAATCTAACTGAAACCTTCCCCTATCACCCTGTATTTTCCACATATACCTCCTAGTGGTTCTTGAACAGAGTAGTCTCTATTAGTAGCCGAAATTTATTACAGAACTCAATTAGTCTTTCTCCTAAGCCCACAATCTCCTGTAATATTTTCTTGCACTCCTTCCCCTACAACTGCATTCCAGTTCCCCATCACTATTAGATTTTCGTCTCCCTTTACATACTGTGTTACCCTTTCAATACCCTCATGTATTTTCTCTATCTCTTCATCTGGAGCTTACGGTGTAGGCATGTATACCTGAACTGTCGTTGTCGGCATTGGTTTGCTGTCGATTCTGATAAGAAAAACCCTTTCACTAAACTGTTCACAGTAACAAACTCTCTGTCCTAAGTTCCAATTACCCACATCAAATTCAAATGGTTCAAATGGCTCTCAGCACTATGGGACTTAATTTCTGAGGTCATCAGTCCCCTACAAATTAGAACTACTTAAACCAAACTAACCTAAGGACACCACACACATCGATGCCCGAGGCAGGATTCGATCCTGCGACCGAAGCGGTCGCGAGTTTCCAGACTGCAGCTCCTAGAACCACTCGGCCATTCCGGCCGGCGGCGCACATCAAAAAAAGTTTTCATCTCCTTACTTCCCAGAGCTCCTGACGACAGACTTTGACTGTGGTTGTTGCATCACAGGCACAGTCTCTTTGACTGTTCAGAGATGTCACTAAGCCTACCCAAAGATGAAACAATCATGTTTGTCAGCGCTTATTAGACGGATGGGGTCTGACAGCCGATCAGTTCCAGTCATTCCATCAGGAAGGAGGTACACGGCTCGTGTTGTCTGGAGTTCAACCATGCCTAGACGGTCAATACCGCGGCTTTGTCGCGTCCACATTGTTACTTTGTGCCAAGAATGGCTCTCAACAAGGGAAGTGTCCAGGCGTCTCAGAGTGAACCAAAGCGATGTTGTTCGGACACGGAGGAGATACAGAGAGAAAGGAACTGTCGATGACATGAATCGCTCAGAGGTTACTATTGCAGTGGATAATCGCTACCTACGTATTATGGCTCAGTGGAACCCTGTCTGCAACACCACCATGTTGAATAATGCCTTTCGTGCAGCTACAGGACGTCGTCTCACAAATCAAAGTGTGCGCAATAGGCTGCTGTAGGTGCAACTTCACTCCCGACGTCCATGGCGAGGTCCATCTTACCAACCACGACACCATGCAGCGCGGTACAGATGAGCCCAAAAACATGCCAAAGGATTGGCATCACGTTCTCTTCACCGATGAGTGTCGCATATGCCTTCATCCAGGTAACCGTCGGAGACGTGTTTGGAGGCAACCCGGTCAGGCTGAACGCCTTAGACACACTGTCCAGCGAGTGCACCAAGGTGGAGGTTCGCCGCTATTTTGGGGTGGCATTATGTGGGGCCGACGTACGCCGCTGGTGGTCATGGAAGGCGCCGTAACGGCTGTACGATACGTGAATGCCACCCTCCGACCGACAGTGCAACCATATCGGCAGCGTCTTCTTGGACGACGATTCGCGCCCCCATCGTGCACATCTTGTGAATGACTTCCTTCAGTATAACGACATCGCTCGACTAGAGTGGCCAGCATGTTCTCCAGACATGAAGCCTATCGAACATTCCTGGGATGGACTGAAAATGGCTGTTTATGGAAGACGTGACCCACCAACCACTCTGAGGGATCTATGTCGAATCGCCGTTGAGGAGTGGAACAATCTGGACCAACAGTGCCTTGATAAAGTTGTGGATAACATGTCACGACGAATACAGGGATGCATCAATGCAAGAGGACGTGCTACCGGCTGTTAGAGCTGTGTACAGCAATGTGGACCATCACCTCTGAAGGTCTCGCTGTATGATGACACAACATGCATGTGTGGTTTTCGTGAGCAGTTAGAAGAGAGGAAATAATGTTTATGTTGGTCTGTATTCAAGTTTTTTGTACAGTTTCCGGAACTCTTGGAACCGAGGTGATGCAAAACTTTTTTTGATGTGTGTATAACGAATCATATTCTCTTTATACCATTTTCTGCTGCTGTTGATATTACCCAATACTCATATGACCAGGAACGCTAGTCTTCTTTCCATTTCATTTCATGACCCCTACTATATCTAGACTGAGACTCTGCATTTCACTTTTCAAGTTTTCTAGCTTCCCAACCACGTTCAAACTTCTGACATTCCTCACCCCGATTCGTAGAATGTCATCCTTTCTTTAGTTACTCAGTTTTTTTTTTCTCATGGTCATCTCTCCCTTGGTAGTATTCTCTAGAAGATTCGATTGAGGAACTATTATGGAATCTTTTGCCAATGGAGACAACATCATGACACTTTTTGAATTGCAGGCCACATGTCCTGTGGATACACGTTACGTGTCTTTAATGCAGTGGTTTCCATTGCCTTCTGCATCGTCATGTCGTCGATCATCGCTGATTCTTCCGCCTTCAGTGGCAGTTCTCCACCCCCAGGACAAGAGAGTGCCCTGAACCTCTATCCTACTCCTCCGCCCTCTTTGAGTAAGTCGTTGGCAGAATGAGGGTGACTTCTTATGCCGGAAGTCTTCGGCCGCCAGTGCTGATTATTAATCAAAATTTAAGCGGAGGCGAGTTTCGAACCTGAGACCGAGGATGTTTTGATTACTAAGCCGACATCCCTATTTTTTCATTTTGTTCGTTGTATGTTTTTGGATAGGGTCCGCCTTTAGCAAAACACATTTTTGTTTTTGGTCGTAGCGGACGACATATCTTCACTCAGTTTTTTTTTTTTTTTTTTTTTTTTTTTTTTACCAGCCAGGTCTCTGACCGAACATGCTGAGCTATTGTATCCTTAAACCACAGGTGCACTTCAACATTCATTGTATGAAAATAGACCAGTACAGAAATGTTTTCATAGGGGTGTGCAAGCTTGTTTTATTTGTTTTATGCCGGAAGCCCCACCGTTCCACACAGATACTGTGATACCTCCTCTGAAACCATGCTGTTGATAACGAAGGTATGGAAAGATGTAGTGTACTCAAATATGAAGACAATCGCACCACGTCTCCCAACATTCAGTTTGCAGGTGACGATACACTGATGACCCAAAACATTATGACCACTAGATGGTTTATCCGTCTTTGGAAGCAACTACATCACTGATTCTGTGTACCAGGCATCCGACAGCTTGTCGGTAGGTTTGTGGAGGTATGTGGCATTACATGTACGCACAGGTCATATAATTCGCGTAAAGAGCCGGCCGATGGTTTGGGTGCGCGGTGATGGCATCTGATAGCTACCCAGGTGGGTTCCGTAGGTTTTTCATCAGGCGAAGTTAGTCCGGTGAGGCATCATCGTGAGTTCACTATAATGCTCCTCAGACCACTGTTGCACGGTTCTGGCTCCGAGAAACGGACAATTATACTGCTGGAAGATGACATCGCCGTTGGGAAAGACATCAAGCATGAAGCGACGCAGGTGTTTCGCAGCTGTGAGGGTGTCTTCGGTTACTGCGACAGGTCCCGTGCAGACGCAGGAGAACGCCTCCCACCAGCCATTGACCGTGGAGCGCTGCACGTTTCACCTCGTTGACGGCGTTAGTGGAGACGACCAAAGCAGAAATGTGATTTCCCCGAAGGGGCGACACGTGTCCATCGATCGACGGTCCAAGCGCGATGGTCCGGTGCCCGCAGGAATAGTAGCCGACGGTGTCGTTGCGTCAGCTTGTGAACACGTATGTGTGGTCTGCTGCGGATCTCCACATTCAACTATTTACGATGAACAGTGTGCTCCGAAACACTCGTGCGTGCACCAGTATTGTGCTCCTTCGTCACAGATGGCACACATCACCTACTTTACAGAACACAGAAGCCTCCCAACCCCACGTCGTGTGATGAGTCGTGCACATACAATCATTTAGTTTCTCGGTCCTCGTACCTATTTCCAAGGCAGTAGCACGTGAACATTCGACCAGCTTCGCCGCTTTCGAGATACTCGTTCACAGGCTCTGCGTAATAATGATGTCCCCTTTGTGAAAGACTTTCCGATTTGGAGCTCATATCTTCGCTAGCGCGATCCCCGGCATGTCTGCTCCGCCACATACTTTTGTGAGCGTGTCACGTGTCCAACGTCGCGGTAGACGTTTTGGCTGATCAGTGTTCGATGGATGCATCCTACGAGAATAGCGTCAGACATTTAATAAGACAATTATCAATGTTACTTGTGTTTTAAAATTAGGATTGTGCATTTAAATGGTTTGTTTGGCGTGTGTTGCTCGTCGCGAGAGAGCGTAGAACGCCTGCGCCGAGCCGCCACTGTTCACCAGTAATTCAAATCGCTGCGGCGCTTTACTCAATATCAAAGCAGATGTGCGACTGGATTAAGGAGCTGGTTGCAGACATAAATCATCATATCGTTCTAATCTATAGAGAATGGGCAAGAGAAAAACCGAGTTCGAGAGGACAAATGGTTCTGAGCGCTATGGGACCCAATTTCTAAGGTCATCAGTCCCCTAGAACTTACAACTACTTAAACGTAACTAAGCTAGGGAGATCACACACATCCAGGCCCGAGGCAGGATTCGAACCTGCGACCGCAGCGGTCTCGCGGTTCCAGACTGAAGCGCCTAGAACCGCTCGGCTCGAGAGGACAGAGGGGGTTTTTAGGATCATGGCCAGATTCAGAATGTTGCGTTAAGCTGTCTCAGAGCAGGAGAAGCTAGCGACACATTCGCCTTACTGGCGAGTCACGTCAAAATGACGTATCACGCGGTGCAACCAGGGAGGTATAACAGAGCGACTGATTTCTTCGAATTTCGCTTTTTTTCGCATTGGTACGATTTCTTAGAATTAAACATGAATCAATAACACATCGATGGTAAAAGCCTACAAGAGATGCTGAGTTTGAGATAGCATATCTTTGGTGAAGTGTAGTGCATAAGGATGTGTTTTATGGAGTCAAAGGCTCGTGTCCTGCTGTGTAATTGTTTTTTCATTTAGCGTTTTAAGACACTGTGAGACTTTACCACGAATGTCATACGAATATGTTGTGCAATATTCGATACTCGTGAGAGCGTGCGTTCTGAAGACGACTTTTTTTCAATTTTGTGACTCCTGCCTGACTAGAAAACGAAGGCTGAGGTTGCTGAGGACGAAATCGCGAGCAATGACATCTGTAATCTCGGGTGTTCATAACATTCGGCCGTTTCTCCCGAATACGTCGCCATGTCTGAGTGTTTGATTAGACAGGAACCGAAGTGGACAGCTTAAGTTGCTGCGAGTGAAATCCTCGGCTGTCGCTGCTGCGACTGTCGAGGGCCTCCTCAGGCACCGGAGGAGCTGGCGCCAGGCTCAGAGCACCGGGACACGGAGCCCAGGAGCCGACTGTTAGCCAAGGTACGTCCCGAGATACCTGAGAGGCTCGAACATTTCTCAAGTAACAGAATCCAATACGTTGTCCTCGACGGCCAGTGTTCATCAGAGACAAGGGTGTCGTAAGGAGCAGTGCGACAGGAGCGCTGTTATTTTCTGTGTGGGCAGCAGTCTACTGATGGTGCTGTGGTGTTGGGCACAGTGTCGGTCGAAGTTGAACGACTGTACGAAGATACAAGGCGACTTGGACAAAATTTGTAGTTGGGTTGTGAATGAGAGGTTGCTCTAAATGTAGAAAAATGTAACTTAATGCGGATGAGTACGGAAATAAACCCGTACAGTTCGAATAACGTGTACAGTATTAGAAGTGTGCCGTTTGACACAGTTACGCCGACACGTTGCAGAGCGATATGATACGAAGCGGTCACTTAAAGACCGCAGTAAGGACGCTGAATGATCGACTTCGGTGTATTGCGAGGATTTTACCAAAGTGTAGTTCACCTATGACTGTGCATAAAACACGATAACAATTCTTGAGTGCTGTTCGAGTGGTTGGCTGTCGAACGAGGTCGGATTAAAGAAAGACATCAAACCAATTCACAGGCGGTCTGCTAGATAGATAAGACAAATTATTGGTCGTACGGTGGCATAACAGGCATTAGTTTTCCCCTCGCTCTATTTGCGGCTGGAACAGAAAAGGAGACGATCGGTAATGGTGCAGGCACGATGGCGTGTGGGGTGTGTGACTAGCAGCTGGCCATCGACGTAAACGGAGGTGACGTTTTTTTCGATAAATAGACGAAATTATCCGTCAATTTCGTTTACATTAGTGGTGGTAAGGTACTGGACAGGCTAACTACCGCAAAACACATTACAGTTGCCCCAAGTTAAATGATGACACAGAACTAACTTTAGCAAAAGCGGATACCAGGCTGAATTTTATTGAAAGACTCTCAAGGAAATATAACTGGTCCGCGAGAGCAATGGTTTACAAAATGCTTGCTCCACGGAATGTAGAGTATTGGTCATCTGTGTGGGACAGGGAGTGGTGGAGACGCAAGTGTCTCGGAACGTGGACAGCGATAACGCGCGAGCTGGTGCAGAGGTTTAGAGGGCGGGGGGCAGCACGTGTCTGGAGGCCGGCAGCCAGCGCCGAGCCGCCGATCGATCGGGGCTGAGATTCTGGTGGCGAGCCGGGGGACGGCCGCAGTCGCCTCTCAGGCCGTGGGCGGCTCTTCTGTGGGCCACCAGGTCGGACCAGTTTGCCAACCCCAGCCACCTACCTGTACACTAGTAACACCTCAGTTCTTCGAGGAATCGAATGATTAAAAGTGACTTATTGTGTTACATACTTCGAACATGTAAGCGAGAACATGTTTAGGAAAGGCATGGAATTAAGCTTAACGCCAAGTGCTGGATGATGCCCCCCGCCGGCCGGGGTGGCCGAGCGGTTCTAGGCGCTACAGTCTGGCACCACGCGACCACTACGGTCGCAGATTCGACCCTGCCTCGGGCAGGGATGTGTGTGATGTCCTTAGGTTCGTTAGGTTTTAATAGTTCTAAGTTCTAGGGGACTCATGACCTCAGAAGTTAACTCCCATAGTGCTCAGAGCCATTTTTATGCCCTCTCCCCCCCCCCCCCCCCCCCCCAGACTAGCTAACTGTGACACTCGACTCGTAAGATTGTACCTCTAAGTGAGTACATTTTACATTTTTAAATTCGGTCAGTAATCATAGGAATTATTGAAAATCGAATTTCTGTTGCCAGTAAAGTAGTAGCGTGTCATGGATTGCAGGGGACTGGTTCGATGACATGCAAGAAGCGGTGCAGCGAAGCAGCTTCCGGGACTTTAACTAAAGGCAACTCTTCCTGTCTGGACTCCATACCAGTTACATTCGTTTCAGATCGTACCAGTGACATAATTCCAGCTGCTAAATTACAGACCCATATTGTTGAATTCTATTTCTGATAGCACGTTGCAGAGTATACTGTGCACCAAAATTATCTAGTACCTCGAACAAAATTATCTGTTGACATACAGGCAGGACGGACTACTCTTGTGAAACACAAGTGGCTCGTAATTCGTACGAAGTAAAGAGTGCTATCGACAGGAGATCCCAAGTTGAATCCATATTTGTAGATTTCCACAAGCTTTGTGACATCGTTCGCAACGATAGACTCGTAACTGAATTCCGTGCCTACGGATTGTCGTCTGAGTTGTGCGACGCGATTCGTCATTTCCTGTCAGAAAGGCAGTAGTTCGTAGTTGTTGATGGAAAGCCACCTACTGAACACCAGTGATATCTGGGACTCCCCTTTCCTGCTGTTCTTATCTATGTAAACGTTCAGCAGACAATTTAAGCAAACCAATTAAGGAAATCATCTGTGTTGTGCGAAAAATGGTAATTGGCAGCAACGGACAAAAATTGTGATGTCTTCCTCATCAGTACTTAAAGATCCTGTTGAATTTCGGTTACACGATAAATCGAACGACTTTAAAGGTCGTCGATTCATCTAAATACCTAAGGATAACAATCACAAACAACTGGGACCACGAAACAGAAAATGCTGTGGTGAAGGTCAGAGTGCCCACACGGCGCCCGTCCAGGCGGAGCTCGTCAAAGAAGTTGGAAGCACGGCAGTTCGTTTTCTGTTGCCGCGAGTGTTGCACGTATGTAAGCGACTTGCGGCAGCACGCAATGAAACAAAGGCGTTTCTCGTCGCGACGAGATTTTTTAACGGAATTACAGTTACCAACATTCTCCTCCGAATGCGAAAATATATTTTTCACTGTCACCTACATACCGAAAAACGACACTCGTAATAAAATAAATGAAAAAACAACCCTCTCACGGAAGTATCCAGGTGGTCATTTTTCTCACGTGCTACTGGAGAATGGAATGGTCTAGAAACAGCCCGAGTGTTGTTCTGTGGATCGCAGAGTGTGTAGATGTAGACGGCGGCAGCACGGACTGGGAAACCACGACGCAGGCGTGCCAACCACACGGCAGGGCAGACGGCGGCAGCCAGAGAAACGCGCTTACCGGAAAAACGCGATAGCAGCTTCCGCCGAGTCACGGGTTCCTTAGGAGGTTCGAGAGGCTACTGGAACAAGCTCAGTTACAAAGGTTGACGGAAGCACTTACTTGGGTGTAACACAGTACGGGTGTGGGAAAAAGGCAGTACGAGTAAATTATGATAAAACACCTCCCTCATTTCACACCACACTTTCACACTATAATGCTTTCTTTTCTTACCAGGAAAACCTTACAGCAAAGCTACAAAATGGGCCAATAGATTTCCACATGAAGAAAGATCTTCTTTGCAGCAATATATCATCAGACCGGTACCAGACGCTACGGATGAACAGAATGATGTTTCTCTGTTGCAGAGAGATTGTCATTGTACACGGGAGGTTGCAGGTTCCAATCTCCATCCGATGTAACATATCTTTCCCGAGTGACTGAAATGTCACATGCCTTTTAGGCACACATCTTGTGCAGTACAAGGAAAGATGATCGTGACAGAATAATACTTAGTAGAGAGTAAATCGAGGGACATATACCATGCGCAGGTGTTTCTTTTCGTATGTGCAGACATTAAGCGGGAAGTGTAGAATACGAGAAAACGGCAAGGTGTGACGACAAGAAAAGGGCTTCACCTGATGTGGACGGCGACTTCTACGTTTTGTCGTCGCGGCTTGAATACTGAGGACCGACCACAGACTCCAAGAAAGAAAACGAAAGTCAAGCTGGTTTTGTGATAAATAAAATATGATGTAATCTTGGCGGTGATGTTGAGCCTTCGACGCGTGTGTCCTATGGAAAGTTGTGCTCTACTCTAATTCGCTGGTCACTCTAATAATCTGTACACCCATTCGAGGAAATTTAAGTTTGTAAAAGGAAAGCAGTGGACGTGATTTTTTTCTGTATGAGTACAAGTTTCGTATGCTGAAATAACAGCTGCAGAACGTGAAGCAGTCAAGCCTTTCCTCGGATACGCACGGGACTTCAGAGACACTGCTTGAAGAGAATCAACAACGGCGACCGGATATTTTTTAAGGAAGAAGAAGGTAAATATGTCAGATATTACGTCGGGTGATCGATCTCACGAAGAGTTCTGACTCAGCTTCAAGGATCGAGAAAGCAGTTACATAAAGCCGTAAACCTACAAGAAAAACACTTCAGGACTGGTAAAGGGGAGAGAAATATTTAATGTAATAAAAAGTGTGCCGTGCATGAATATGAGTTTGCCTCCCAGAAGACACATCACAAATGCGATGGTACAATGTGGTTAGTGATTTAACACACTACAATACTCAGTCACTGTTGTTTCAGATATCTACGCCATCGCCGGTTGTATAGCCTCTCGGCGACCACTGAACACCACTATTGTTTGAAGGCTCGTTGATAGTCAAAATACCATTGTGACTTCCCTGTAAAAAGCGATAACGAATATTCGATCGGACTCAGTTAAAATAAGTAAGTTCGACTTGTGATCAATAAAATACCTAAACGTCACCACTCGATGAGCAATCGGCCGCTTTGTCTTCAGACAATGCCAGCGCAATTTACCGAGACATCCATCAGTAACTCACAAATTCACTAACCGATACAGTGCTGCGATATCAGAGATTATATGCAATGGCTGGCAGACACCTGGTATTTAAGAATGAAGGCATTCCAGAAAGAGATTTTCACTCTGCAACGGAGTGTGCGCTGACTTGAAACTTCCTGGCAGATTAAAACTGTGTGCCCGACCGAGACTCGAACTCGGGACCTTTGCCTTTCGCGGGCAAGTGCTCTACCAACTGAGCTACTGAAGCACGACTCAAGGCCGGTACTCACAGATTTACTTCTGCCAGTACCTCGTCTCCTACCTTCCAAACTTTACAGAAGCTCTCCTGCGAATGTCGCAGGAGAGCTTCTGTAAAGTTTGGAAGGTAGGAGTAAAGCTGTGAGTACCGGCCCTGAGTCGTGCTTCGCTAGCTCAGTTGGTAGAACACTTGCCCGCGAAAGGCAAAGGTCCCGAGTTCGAGTCTCGGTCGGGCACACAGTTTTAATCTGCCAGGAAGTTTCAATGAAGGCATTACTATTTCATAAAAGTACAAACCATGGGATTCGGCAGCACTATCTCTTACCAAATCGACGGCGAAAATAGAAGAAAGCTATTAGAGGAAGAAAGCTACACGGCCTTAAAAAAGCTTGTGTTTCTTTAAGAAAAATGAATGTGATTCCTCCGTAGATATCAGTTTTACCTTTCATAACTTGTACATAGTCTCTGCCTTTCCTTTAACACTTGTTAATTAACGATTGACATGATATGTTATTCTTAATATAATAGTTTGTGATAAGTTGAACGGTTTTCTGACAATTTTTATTATAATTTACGTTTACTGGACGTGCTGGTTTAGTTTTCTTGTGGTTTCCCTGAATTACTTCAGATAACGCTGGGAGGTTCCACTATAAGGCCACAGCCGAATACCAATTGCGTCTGTGTCAAACTAGACCCGAAATATATTATGATTGTCATGTTTGCACGTGTCCTTCCTAACTAAATCCATTTTACTCTTTCTTCCCATTGTTTGACGATTTTGTCAAAGACCGCGTTGAATAAAAGCGGTGAGAGACCACCTCCTTGTCTGACTACAGTACGTATCTCGAATGGTTCTCGGATTTTTCGCATTTATTTTATTTTACTTGAACAAAATGATTTGTAAGTAGCAGTTTAACGTTCCCATTCGAGAGAGGCACGCCAGATTAGTCTAGTCCTATATTCGTTTCCTCGACGTGAACAGCCGGTACTCCACCACTTGGCTGGGGGAGCACTCAGCACTGCTGGCGGGGGATTCAGTGGTGTGAGGGCTCAGAGGAAGGAAGGAGGTGTACTGGACTCTGAAAGAAAAAGAACAAGAAGTGCCGGAAAGAGAATGGCGCCGTGGTTAAGTGGTTACTCTGGCGGGCGAGCTGTGCTCACACTCCCTTGCGCTAATTATTATTTTTTTCGCTGTTCGCTGTATTCAGAATTATGTCTCTGCGTGGTGTAACGTCCGTTTGCAATAGTGAAGTATAAGGTGGGTTCTGTAATGACAGATGATTCTGCGCAACTACTCAATTAGCAGCCGAAAGGAAACGGCTTTCGAATGGGAACCGCAAACGTTTGATGACAAACCAACCGAATCCTCCACCGGAAAACACGTGTGGTGTGTCGTACACGGTATTGGTGACAGTATGTGTCTCATATGATAGGAATCTCTTATCGACGCACCTAATTTGCACGCCTGGTGAGTGAGTGGGATATGCTTCCTTGTCCGATTTAGATATTCGTATCAATGTCAATACGATCACTCCCAAGGAAATGATGAAAACATAATAGTTTGTCACATTAGTTGCAACAAGTGAACGCAGCACTGGCTCAATCACGCAGTTTCTGCCTGCTCTGTCAAAACATGGTTTTAACGTTTCCGAAGTTGCGTTCCGTTTTCAGAGTTTTTACTCTTGAATTCCTCTGTTGTAACGTAGTTCACACACGTTTATTCTGTGAGACGTCTACGCAGCATTTCGCCTGACCTCACTGCTCATCACATTTACTCGCGACGGTAACGTATCCTGACCGCATGACTCACATTCTATAACCAGCTTATGTAGTATGACAACTGCGAAGACTACACCAAGAGAAGAAACATTTCATGACCGGACGGGCAGTTCATAATGTTGTGACACGAGGGAGCTGTGACTCCGTCTCGTCCGCTTTGCACCCCAACACCGTGCCGCCGTGCCTATTCCACACTGCTCCATGTTGCACTTCGTCTGCTGGGACCGTTAGCTTTTTTCACACCTTCTTCCTGTTTTCATACTTGATCTGTGTTCAGTTATGGACTACCTACTACGTCATCTTACCACTAAATCTGATGGGGCTGCGATGGGAATTTCACTTGTGAGTCCCTGCTGGGTTAGTCTTCGTGTTTTACTGTCACTGTTAACACAAATCGATGCAACTAATATCGAGCCAGACTAACGTGGAAGCACTCTAACGATCGGGCAGGTAAAATTCCTATTTTAAAACAATTTTCTTTGTAATGGGAAACAAACCGAGGCTTTCTGTTGAGACTGGGCGTCACAGCAGCTGTCTGGGCTCAATCCAGCCAAACGTTGCAAAAACGAAATTGCAAATGTCGCTGGAGAAATGAAGGGAAGGAAAGAGCAGGTCATTTCTGTTTTCAAGAAAGGTTGTAGGACACAGAGGCACAGTTACAGCCCTACTAGTAGACCTCAATCTATTGTAGAATTATGGAACACGTTTTATGCTAAAAGATTACGACATTTTTGGAGAACGAAAATTCCCTTTATAATCATCAACATGGATTCCGACAACAGGGATCCTTCGAAACTCAGCTCTCTCTGTTGCTCCGTAAGACCCACAGCGCTGTAGACAACGTGTAAGTAGGCTGTTTAGGTTTTTTTATTGGTAACGCCACGTAGCGCTCTGTATGAAAATCACTGGCTGTGCAGTGCTCTAATGACCAGTTAGGGGGGGGGGGGGGGGGAACAATGAGAGAATTGATGAAGCCATGCTTGTGGATGAATGTCGTTGTCAGAATTCTTAAATGTTTTGAATTTACGTGTAGTAATGAACAGCTTAAAGTCAAAATGACCATGTCGGCGAGTCGCAAGTCGGTCATTGTTACGTCGTTTCGGCGGTTCCATCTCAAAATTCAATGCGCCTTGCCAATTTCTTTCATAATTTCCGAAGTGTCCTGTGTTATTATTTTGTGGTTGTTCTGTATTTCTGTGTCCCTCTTCCCGTATTGGAGCGCGAGTGTCCTCTGAAATATGTAATTCTTGTATTACTTGAGCCAACTGATCTTGTACTTCCCGCATTTCTCTTTTGTACTGTGTGTTGATTTGATTTTGATTCTGTTTGTATTTTCTAATTTGTTCATACTCTTCAGTGTCAGTGATGGCTACAGGTTTTGTGACATTCAGATCATCATCTACCTTTGTAGATAAGTTAGTGAACTGATATGAAAGTTCGTCTACTTTATCCGATAGCGAAATTATTTCCTCTGTGTGTTTTTCTGAACCAAGTTTCAAAGTGTCCATTTGTGTTGAAATCGTATCTACTGTGTCCTTTAAGTTTTCCTGATTTTTTGCAAGTTGCGTAACCGAATCGGTAGATGCAACTGAGTCAATTTTAGCTTGCAAGGTCTCATGATTTTCATGAACAATAGTTTGCAGTTATTTTATGGCTTATTCGTGATTCTGTAATGTGGCTACTTAGAGAATGAACCAGCTGTAAGAATGCGATCGGTCATTCACGATTGTCACAGTGAAGGAGAATTTTATCATGCCTTCCTCTCAGCATATTAGTCTCAAGCTACACAAGACCGAGTAAAACATAGCATCATAATGATGAAACATTTCAAACAATCTGAATTTTCCAGTCTTGTCAAATATTTCGAAGACATGTTACATAAGAATCAGTATCTTTCAAACCCATACAGCCCCTCACAGCTCATCCGCAATTGCTTAATCAAATTACCTGAACATTTACGACAGATTATTTTAGCAGGACGTTGCAAAGAGGACATTGAAGCTTTTCAGGGACTGTTACAAGAACTGGAAATTGACATTGACAATAGCAGAACGCGAAAAGAGGAGCACAACAATTACAGGTCACATCCGTCACAATTCCGCAATGACAGAAATAACACCTGGACACGACAAGGCTATTCTTACAATGTAAATCGTGACCATAACAGACATCACCCATATGACAACCATTGGCAGAGTAGTAATAATTACAGAGAAAGATCTCATCTCCGTAATAATGAATATGACAGAGACAACCATGGAAACAGACAATATGGGAACGAAAATAATTATTATCAAGGGAGACAGAATAACTTCAGACGCAACGGTCCACCAGGCAATTACGATTCCGGGAGATATTCTCCACCACATGACCGACAAACAAGAAACTACGTAAACTACCGACAAAACGACAGACCTGAATTCCATCAGAACTGGCGAGCTTCAAACAGGGCAGGGCCTTCTCGTTAAGGTGAATTTGTAGAAGTTAGGGCTCCTAATCCCAATAACGACGCGCCAACAAAGAGACATACAATGACTCGCACCGCAGGCAGCCGCCTGCGCCGGCTGGCTCAGAGAAAATTAACACTGACGCTAACCTTGAGAAAAATTCCAGTATACTTTACCGACGTATACCGCATGATAATTGCGTTGAAGTTGAAACTCTGCGTACTAGGAACAGTAAAGGTTTACACCACATTTCACATGTAAAACCGTTTATTGAAAGATAATCTGATTTTTAACTTTGTCTTTGCCATAAAACATTTCACTTCACATTTCTGGTATGCTTTGTCACACTGAGAAACTGTTAACATGCAACAATGTTTTGAAGTTAACTATCCAGTCTAGAACCTAGGGAATATTTTTAAACAGAAATTACGAGTGCATTGTTATAGTGAACAGACGACACAGTGTTGTTATTTGTACATTCTTGCTTGTTAGTTGCACGATTACGTAACGACCATAAGGCTTACATACTTAGAACATATACTGTTAATGAGATTTTAATGCAACATTTTGGTTTAGTTGAAAAGACATTCTTTATTTGAAATACTTTCTGTGAGATTAAAGATGACTTAGCATTTGGTTTCTTTGATAGCTACACGATTATATCACGAAGCTACTAATGTGTGACACAATTTACATTGTGCTTTTGCTGTGTATCTGTTTTATATCTGCACAGTTTTTCTGTATTATTCTGGAAAGTAAAACATGTTTTAGTAGTAACTTTTGTGGTATAGCTACAATGAGACAGCCATTTCCGTAGCACAACGATACGTTACATTATAGTACATTCTTGATAGCGGTAAGGTACATAATAACTACGATATCTATACGCAAAGCATTTCACTTTTGTTTATCATGAGGTAAGAACATTGACTTCTGCAGAACTTAGCTTTCGGAGGACGATAACTACGACACTTCCACAGAGATTATCTTACAACAAGACGCACAGTTTAGCGCTACAGTACACGTATTTGAGTGATTAATTTTGTACTTAAAACATTTATTTTTAAAGATATTTGAAGTACAATGATACAAAGGTTTTCCGTGATACATTTCATTCCATTGCTGTAATCTGTAACACCTTAGGATATAATTACATTAATCCTAAGGGGGGTACACGCTTACTTTGTGTATCATGTGTTTGGCAAGCACAAGGAGCCTTAGCTAATATGGTATTTGCTTATACAATTTTACACATCGGTACTATATTTCTCTAACACAGAATTACACAGCTATCTGATTATTTGACAGAGAAGCAAACATCTTTTTACTATGTCAGTGACACGTGTTTACGCAATTACGCATGTGCATAACTTCACACTTATGAAATTGTATTTTGTCTGTACTTTGTGAAATGTTCATATTTTTTCGGAACCATTGTGATACTATGAGAGCTTTGAATGATGTATTTGGTATGGGATCATGATTTTTAAAGTACGTTTGAGGTAGATGACACTTTTGACATGAGCAGAGAATTTTTTTTTAGGTTTTGAAACTTTTGGAGGAAGCTACCACGATTTTCAGAGTTGACTGAGGTGTTATGATGTTGTTATTACGATGACTATGTGTATTATGCTGTTGCAGTATGTTTATGATCAATAAGCTGATGGTATATGAGTTATTTGATTATGCTACGTATCTGTTATGATGAAATATTGAAGAAGTGTCTACGAATATGTATACACTCCTGGAAATGGAAAAAAGAACACATTGACACCGGTGTGTCAGACCCACCATACTTGCTCCGGACACTGCGAGAGGGCTGTACAAGCAATGATCACACGCACGGCACAGCGGACACACCAGGAACCGCGGTGTTGGCCGTCGAATGGCGCTAGCTGCGCAGCATTTGTGCACCGCCGCCGTCAGTGTCAGCCAGTTTGCTGTGGCATACGGAGCTCCATCGCAGTCTTTAACACTGGTAGCATGCCGCGACAGCGTGCACGTGAATCGTATGTGCAGTTGACGGACTTTGAGCGAGGGCGTATAGTGGGCATGCGGGAGGCCGGGTGGACGTACCGCCGAATTGCTCAACACGTGGGGCGTGAGGTCTCCACAGTACATCGATGTTGTCGCCAGTGGTCGGCGGAAGGTGCACGAACGCTGGTCCAACTGAGGCCCCAGGTGGAAATGGCACGGCAAGCCGTTCCACAGGACTACATCCAGCATCTCTACGATCGTCTCCATGGAAGAATAGCAGCCTGCATTGCTGCGAAAGGTGGATATACACTGTACTAGTGCCGACATTGTGCATGCTCTGTTGCCTGTGTCTATGTGCCTGTGGTTCTGTCAGTGTGATCATGTGATGTATCTGACCCCAGGTCAGTAGTGGTTAGGGACTCTGATTTGTGGAAAAGAATGTTGGAAACCAAGAATCGTACTTTAAGAATTATGAAATGTGTGAACATGTGTGAATGTATTACAATGCCGACGTAAATTTTTTGGACACTGTTACATTTATAGGATTTTATTTTCTACGCATTTGTAACGCAAATTCTCAACCTGTGAAAATATTTTTATATGAGACTGTCACTGTAGCAGAAACTGCTGTCGTAAATATTTTGGTATGAAAGGTAAGTGACCGTGACGTAATGCCTTGTGAGCGTCCATGTGTGCCAGCCGCCTTGAGAAAAAGTCATTAGTGTGTGCCTTTCAGAGGCACAGGAGGAGAAAAAAGGAGGCCATTAACCTCACTATTGACATTCCTTTGTAGAAAGCATCGGAAATATGACACGCCCAAACTTGAAAACATATGATTACACTGTGAAGCTCTTAATTTATGATATTTACTGAAATGAAATGATGAGAAACATTTTATATCTATTGTCTTTCTAGCTGAGAGATTGCTCATTTTGTTTAATATCTAGTTTCTATCTGCACTGCAGCATTGGCTAAAACAAAATGTAATAGATGTACTAATATCACTATTTTCTGTCTACAGACCCAGTAAAGAATCATTTTATGATGTACTTTCTTAGAAAAGAGAGCACAAATAGACATTTCCCTTCACAGGAATTGTAAAAATAATTTTTTTTACGATTTGGTAACTTATCTGGTAACGTATGTTCTCGTGATGCATCACTCTAGTGTTAAGATGTGACACACGTATTAAACATTTTTACTGTAATATTTTTTCTGTTTCAGCTTTGTCATGTTTAGATATAAGTTATTGCATTTGCTGCTGCTGTTTGCCAGGCATAGTGTCACTGAATTTCACTTTGTATTACTCTGTTAAGCTAGTTTTACTACTGATTTATTTTTCTTGTTGCTGTTCATTGCTTCATATTAGTTGTAATGTTGCATTTGCTTTTCTAAGTCCTATATTTCTCCTTTTTTGCCAATTTGCATTTTTTTGTCATTGGTGTTTATGTTAATTGTTTTGTGCTGCTGCATTGCGTCGTCCCTTAGTTTAGCATCTGAGCTCAGTAGATTTAAGTTAGTTTAAGAGGGGTAACCTAAATAAAAGAATTGGAAGAAATGCACTGAGAGGTTATATGAAAAATGTACAGAAAAAAGGTATAGGTAGGATTTTCTTGGAAATAAATGATGAGGTAAGATACTGGAAAATAAAGACTGAGTTAAGAAATATGTGAACATATAAATACAGAAAGCATATTTGGATAGGATTTTTTTGGTGGAAACAAATGTTGAAATAAGACGAAAGATCTATGGAACGAAGTTTTGGGTTGGACTGCAGTACCAAATGTTACACTGCAAACAAACCCTGCCCTTTCCTCTTGTGTTATCCCACTATGTGTTTGTGTACCCTTGGGTATTTATGTTCTTCCTGTCTTTATGTGTTTATCTGATGAGAGTAACGTTGTAGAATTTTTCTGATAATATGTTGTTTACTTCGTAAAGATGTTTAGCCATTATTTGTAATGTTTTGTTTTAATGTTCATGTGTGAAGTTGATGTTTCAAAAGTTATTCTGATCTTTTATGTATTTACTTATGTCATAATTCCTATAACACTGATGTATTTGTTATTTCGATTCTTTTGTAAAGCCTGTATTACTGCAAATGTTATCTGTACTATTATGTTCCTTAATGATATATTTTGTACCTTTGTTATTGTATTCTTATGTTATAAAATTGTAATTGACACCAGTTCATCAAATTAAGTAACTTGTAAGTTACATTTCACTGCACACGTTTCTGTTGGTCATAGTATATGGACAATATGTGAGAAGTAGGGACTGATAGTGTTTGCACGCGTGTTAACAATTCAGCAAGGGACTGGATAACATCATTGCTGGTTCTAAGGACATTTCAAACAAATTCTTTGTGAGTGGTCAAGTGGTGGTTTATAGACTTGCTATATTCTCCGCAAGACTCTTCGATAGTGATTGTGCATCTGCACAGTCGCTACAGATGGCTGCTGGCCATCTCTACAAGGACTAAGTGGGTCTACACCTTTCATGACTCACCGATACCATTATTTCTAGAAGGACTGCAGTGGGTCTGCACCTCTGGTGGCCCAACTATACCATAATCTCTACCAGGACTACAGTGGGTCTGCTCTGTGATGACCTACCTACCAATAGTCTTTAACTTCGATTGACTCTTCTGTGGGTTTGCTCTGTTGTGGCCCATTACCTGTCTGCCTGTCAAGAGTCAACGCTGTCTTTCCGTTGGAAGGACAATACTACTTCAAGACTGCATGGAAATCCTCTACTTCCGTGTGCATTTTCTTTTACTGCTCAGACATTGAGCAAAAACACTCCTGTTTTACTGTGATGAACGATCAGGACTGTCTTTATGGACTGTGAGAAAGCTTTAGCTTTTGACCAACATTGTATCGATAAGTGTGTGCATTTGATATCTTTGTTTGTTTGCTCCCTGCCGCCGTTGGATAAGCAGCTGCAGCAGCAAGTCGTATACTTATTTGTTAGTTTAATTAATTTTTTTGCGTGTTTTTGGGTAATTGCATTGTTTAATTCATATATTTCGGGCGTATTATAGTATTTGACAGTTGTAGCATTGCGCTTTAGTGTTTACTTCGTAGATTCTTATTTAAATTGCGTGTGAGTTTCGTATAGGAGGTGCAATTTCGAGTTTTAGTTACTGTAATCGTAAATTCAGCAGATTGTAGCGCAGTCGTTAGGCATTTGTACAGGTTAGTTGATACATTCTTTGTGTGTTCCGCTTGCGTTATCTAGGCACGGACTCGTGTTTCGGTAACTGTTGTTAAACATCGATTAGAATGGACAGGGACTGCGATTGCTGTGTTCGGATGAGAGCTGACTTGGCATCCCTTCGCTCACAGCTGCAATCGGCGCTGACTTCGGTCGCGCAGCTTGAGGCTGTTGCCAATGGGCACCACTGTGGGGAGCCGGACTCGGGTATCACGGGATGTCAACCTCGTCCCATCTGTCCCCAGATCGGTCTGCCGCTGTGGTTGCCCCGGTTGCTGCCCGCAGTGGGGCTGAGCCCTCGCCTGTGGTTGATTGGGAGGTCGTTCCAAGGCGTGGCAGGCAGCGAAAGGCGTCCCCGGAGGCTGATCAGAAAGCCTCCCCGGTGCGTCTGACAAACCGGTTTCAGGCACTGTCTCTGGCTGAGCCAGATGCAGCTGCCTGCCCTGTTTCAGAGGATAATTCTCAGCCTTCAAGGTCCGGGCAATCGCAGAGGGTGGGCTTACTGGTAGTTGGGAGCTCCAATGTTATGCGCGTAATGGGGCCCCTTAGGGATACGGCGGCTAAGGAGGGGAAGAAATCCAGTGTGCACTCTGTGTGCATTCCGGGAGGAGTCATTCCTGATGTGGAAAGGGTCCTTCCGGATGCCATGAAGAGCACAGGGTGCAGCCAGCTGCAGGTGGTGGCACATGTCAGCACTAATGACGTGTGTCGCTTTGGATCTGAGGAAATTCTCTCTGGATTCCAGCGGCTATCTGATTTGGTGAAGACTGCCGGTCTTGATTACGAGATGAAGGCAGAGCTCACGATCTGCAGCATCGTTGACAGAACCGACTGCGGACCTTTGGTGCAGAGCCGGGTGGAGGGTCTGAATCAGAGGCTCAGACGGTTTTGCGACCGTATTGGCTGCAGATTCCTTGACTTGCGCCATAGGGTGGTGGGGTTTCGGGTTCCGCTGAATAGGTCAGGAGTTCACTACACTCAGCTGGCGGCTACACGGGTAGCGGAGGCTGTGTGGCGTCGACTGGGCGGTTTTTTAGGTTAGAAGTCCTCGGGAAAGTGCGGGATGGGCTGCAATGTCAAAGGGTGCTTGGCAATTACAGGACGTGCTTGGATCAAGGAACAGTCGGAATTTTAGTTGTAAATTGTTGTAGTTGCGCTGGAAAAGTCCCTGAGCTTCAAGCGCTAATAGAAAGCACAGAAGCTGATATCGTTATAGGTACAGAAAGCTGGCTAAAGCCTGAAATAAGTTCTGCAGAAATTTTTACGAAGTCTCAGACGGTGTTCAGGAAAGATAGATTAGGCAGAATTGGTGGTGGAGTGTTTGTGTCTGTCAGTAGTGGTTAATCTTGTAGTGAAGTCGAAGTAGACACTCCGTGCGAATTGGTGTGGGTGGAGGTTATACTTAACAGCCGAATTAAGTTAGTAATTGGCTCCTTCTACCGACCCCCAGACTCCGATGATACAGTTGCGGAACAGTTCAGAGAAAGTCTGAGTCTCGTAACAAATAAATACCCCACTCATACGGTTATAGTTGGAGGGGACTTCAACCTACCCTCGGTATGTTGGCAAAAATACTTGTTCAAAACCGGTGGTAGGCAGAGAACGTCTTCCGAGATTGGCCTAAATGCTTTCTCCGAAAATTATTTCGAACAGTTAGTCCACGAACCCACACGAATTGTAAATGGTTGCGAAAACACACTTGACCTCTTGGCCACAAACAATCCAGAGCTGATAGAGAGCATCATGACTGATACAGGGATTAGTGATCACAAGGTCATTGTAGCTAGGCTCAATACCATTTCTTCCAAATCCATCAGAAACAAACGCAAAATAATTTTATTTAAAAAAGCGGATAAAATGCCACTAGAAGCCTTCCTAAAAGACAATTTCCATTCCTTCCGAACTGACTATGCGAATGTAGACGAGATGTGGCTCAAATTCAAAGATATAGTAGCAACAGCAATTGAGATATTCATACCTCATAAGTTGGTAAGAGATGGAACGGATCCCCCGTGGTACACAAAAAAGGTCCGAAAGCTGTTGCAGAAGCAACGGAAAAAGCATGCGAAGTTCAGAAGAACGCGAAATCCTGAAGATGGGCTAAAATTTACAGACGCGCGAAATTTGGCACGTGCTTCGATGCGAGATGCCTTTAATAGGTTCCACAACGAAACATTGTCTCGAAATTTGGTAGAAAATCCGAAGAAATTCTGGTCGTATGTAAAGTACACAAGCGGCAAGACGCAGTCAATACCTTCGCTGCGCAGTGCCGATGGTACTGTTATCGACGACTGTGCCGCTAAAGGGGAGTTATTGAACGCAGTTTTCCGACATTCTTTCACCAGGGAAGACGAATGGAATATTCCAGAATTTGAAACACGAACATCTGCTAGCATGAGTTTCTTAGAAGTAGATACCTTAGGGGTTGCGAAGCAACTCAAATCGCTTGATACGGGCAAGTCTTCAGGTCCAGATTGTATACCGATTAGGTTCCTTTCAGATTACGCTGATACTATAGCTCCCTACTTAGCACTCATATACAACCGCTCGCTCACCGATAGATCTGTACATACAGATTGGTAAGTTGCGCAGCTCGCACCAGTGTTCAAGAAGGGTAGTAGGAGTAATCCACTTAACTACAGACCTATATCATTGACGTCGGTTTGCAGTAGGGTTTTGGAGCATATACTGTATTCAAACATTATGAATCACCTCGAAGGAAATGATCTATTGACACGTAATCAGCATGGCTTCAGAAAACATCGCTCTTGTGCAACGCAGCTAGCTCTTTATTCGCACAAGTAATGGTCGCTATCGACAGGGGATCTCAAGTTGATTCCGTATTTCTAGATTTCTGGAAAGCTTTTGACACCGTTCCTCACAAGCGACTTCTAATCAAGCTGCGGAGCTATGGGGTATCGTCTCAGTTGTGCGACTGGATTCGTGATTTCCTGTCAGGAAGGTCGCAGTTCGTAGTAATAGACGGCAAATCATCGAGTAAAACTGAAGTGATATCAGGTGTTCCCCAGGGAAGCGTCCTGGGACCTCTACTGTTCCTGATCTATATAAATGACCTGGGTGACAATCTGAGCAGCTCTCTTAGACTGTTCGCAGATGATGCTGTAATTTACCGTCTAGTAAGGTCATCCGAAGACCAGTATCAGCTGCAAAGCGATTTAGAAAGATTGCTGTATGGTGTGTCAGGTGGCAGTTGACGCTAAATAACGAAAAGTGTGAGATGATCCACATGAGTTCCAAAAGAAATCCGTTGGAATTCGATTACTCAATAAATAGTACTATTCTCAAGGCTGACAATTCAACTAAGTACCTGGGTGTTAAAATTACGAACAACTTCAGTTGGAAGGACCACATAGATAATATTGTCGGGAAGGCGAGTCAAAGGTTGCGTTTCATTGGCAGGACACTTAGAAGATGCAACAAGTCCACTAAAGAGGCAGCTTACACTACACTCGTTCGTCCTCTGTTAGAATATTGCTGTTGCTGCACGGTGTGGGATCCTTACCAAGTGGGATTGACAGAGGACATCGAAAGGGTGCAAAAAATGGCAGCTCGTTTTGTATTATCGCGTTATAGGGGAGAGAGTGTGGCAGATATGATACACGAGTTGGGATGGAAGTCATTACAGCATAGACGTTTTTCGTCGCGGCGAGAGCTTTTTACGAAATTTCAGTCACCAACTTTCTCTTCCGAATGCGAAAATATTTTGTTGAGCCCAACCTACATAGGTAGGAATGATGATCAAAATAAAATAAGAGAAATCAGAGCTCGAACAGAAAGGTTTATGTGTTCGTTTTTCCCACTCGCTGTTCGGGAGTGGAATAGTAGAGAGATAGTATCATTGTGGTTCGATGAACCCTCTGCCAAGCACTTAAATGTGAATTGCAGAGTAGTCATGTAGATGTAGATGTAGATGTATTGTAATTACGAAACTTTTTTTCAAATCTGTATTGGTCACTGCCCAAAACAAGTTGTAAAATTTATGTGGGGAGCATGGGGCTATGTAAGTAGGCTGTTTAGGTTTTTTTATTGGTAACGCCACGTAGCGCTCTGTATGAAAATCACTGGCTGTGCTGTGTGCAGTCTGTGGAGGGTTTGCATTGTTGTCTGCCATTGTAGTGTTGGGCAGCGGCAGCTGGATGTGAACAGTGCGTAGCGTTGCGCAGTTGGAAGTGAGCCGCCAGCAGTGGTGGATGTGGGGAGAGAGATGGCGGAGTTTTGAAATTTGTAAGAATGGATGTCATGAACTGCTATATATATTATGACTATGAAGGTAAATACATTGTTTGTTCTGTATTAAAATCTTTCATTTGCTAACTATACCTATCAGTAGTTAGTGCCTTCCGTAGTTTGAATCTTTTATTTAGCTGGAGGTAGTGGTGCTCGGTGTATTGCAGTAGTTCGAGTAACCAAGATTTTTGGTGAGGTAAGTGATTTGTGAAAGGTATAGGTTAATGTTAGTCAGGGCCATTCTTTTGTAGGGATTATTAAAGTCAGATTGCGTTGCGCTAAAAATATTGTGTGTCAGTTTAAGCACAGTCCTTGTACAATTTTTCTAAGGGGACGTTTCAAACGGCGCTCAGGTTGGTCAGTGTTCGTTGACTTCAGGAAGGCATCTGACACCGTCCCGCAATGCAATGTACTGAAAAAAAAAAACCATCGGGTTTGTGACTGGACTTAGGACTTCTTTGTATACAGAATTCCACACATCGCTCTTAACGGAACAAAATCGACAGACGTAAAAGTAATTTCCAGAGTACCCCAAGGAATTATGATAAGACCGTTACTGTTTGCAGTGCATACAAATTATCTAGTACAAAGCGTCGGAAAATCCATAGCACTGTTGGCAACTGATACGGTTGTCTATAAGAAATCAGCAACGCCAGAAGACAGTACGGATTTGTAGAACGATCAGATGGATGGTGCACGCTCTGGCAGTTGATACTGAAGGTAAAGATATGTAACATATTGCGTATGCATAGGAAAACAAATCCACTACTGTACAACAGCGCTATCGATGACAAATTGCTGGAAACAGTATCTACCGCGGTATATATAGGGGTAACCAATCTTCAACTCCGTAGTGCGTAATGGTCGCATATAGCAAATAGTAGGAAAAGGGGATGCCAGACAAATTCAGAGAAGAAATCTTAAAGAAATGGAATTCATCCACGAATGAAATGGCTAAAGAAACACTTGTTGGACTGATTCTTGATAACTGCCGACCAGTCTGGGATCCTTACTGGGTAGGACTGACAGAAGAGAGAGCAGATCCGTCAAAGAGCGGCGCGTTTCGCCAGGGATCGTTTAGTCGGCGAGAGTGCGTAACGGAGATGCTCGACAAACGCCAGTCGCAATCTCTACAAGAAAGGAGCTGAGCATCACGGATGTGTTTTTCTCTTGAAATTTCGAGAGTGTACGTTTCGGAGGAATCGTGCGGATAGATGTTGCTACCTCCCACACACGTATCGCGAAATGATCACGACGAGAAAATTCGCGAAACCAGAGCTAGTACAAATGTCTGGAGACAAACATTCATAAGGTGTCAGGCAAATCCAACACCTTCCTTGAAAACCCTGATATGATAAGCAAATCCAGCAGTATGTCACATAGCTCCGAATAAATCGTGACATTAAATCAACCAAAGTAATACGAGTAACGAGTGAGCATATGGAATACCACAGACTAACACAAAAATGCCTAAATGCATGTCATACCTTCCCACCGTGAGACAGATGCAGTTCCGAGGGGAGCAGCGAGAACAGAAGCCGAGAGCAGAACCGTGTTAAGCTAGAAAGCCCTACGATAAGGGACGGACTGGACACCCACGGCGCCAGTTAACCACTAGGACAACGCCAGCTGCAAGTTTTAGCGTGAGACTTTTTCGCGTCTTTGTTACGTCAAGGACCACCCCCCAGCCCATGTTAAAAGCTAGAGCCCTCCAGAAAAACAGTATAGATCTTACGATAACACAAAAAGGGCCACACCACCCGCAAGTTTTAGCGTGAGACTTTTTCGCGTCTCTGTTACGTTGCAAACTTTAAAAACATTGCCCCACCATGGAAAGTATAACGTTTCTCATTGTATAGACAGAATTTTTGTAGGCGGAGCTTAAGGTTAACATTGAGACCCTGATTGATCAGATCAAAACACAGCCAGATAGTTTTTTTTAAACCAACTTCGGTAAATGGTAGTAAGGAGAAGTTAGGAGAAGAGTTGCTTGCGAGACGGCGAGGTGAGCGGAGCTGTGCTGCCCGCCGCCCCCTGACGAACACCGACAAGCTAATGAACGCACGCGATGCCGCATTTTTGAGTGCATAAAGCTTCACTCAGAACTGCAGAAGTCTCATCTGTTACACTCCCTTTTTGCGTAATACTAGTGTCGATCGTCAATTAAAGCTCATGGTGTTCACATGTGCCACTGGAAGTAAAAATCTGAAACGCGGTGATTTCTCTGTCATATAATTATTGAGAAGCCACATCAGCCACTGTAATTTACAAGTTAGATAAGTAATTAAAGATAATTGAGGGTCACTGTAGACCATTTTGATAGTTTTTTCTCTTGTGAAACTTAAATTAAACCTAGATTATAGATGTGATATGGCATAGGTCATCCTTCGATCCATTGTAGAACTTGGAAACCCATTCATGGAATATTCGTTCACATTTTTGTTGAACGCAGTTTGTTTTTACCATCCTGTATTAAAACACTTCCATTTATCAATAGTGCAATTTATAAACAATGTTTTGTGAGTAGAATAACATTTCCAATGGTAAACTTAACTGCTTTTTCGACGTTATTTCACCAGCTAACTACAAATAGGAAAGTCTTGAACCCCTTGCACTAAATTTAGTTAGTATTAAGATTCTTTTACAGGGAGTGCAGTGGAGCTGATGCTGAAAGCATTAAGTATTTCGTTATATCATCGCTAGTCTCACTGAACTCTTCTGAATTCTACATGTCATGTGTGGTCTGGCGTCTCCTTACCAGCAACAGGTCCCAGGTTCAAACTAATCAATTCCCTAAAAAACACGCTCAGAGCGTCATTGCGAGAAAATGGTAGGGAGACACGATATACACTCCTGGCAATGGAAAAAAGAACACATTGACACCGGTGTGTCAGACCCACCATACTTGCTCCGGACACTGCGAGAGGGCTGTACAAGCAATGATCACACGCACGGCACAGCGGACACACCAGGAACCGCGGTGTTGGCCGTCGAATGGCGCTAGCTGCGCAGCATTTGTGCACCGCCGCCGTCAGTGTCAGACAGTTTGCCGTGGCATACGGAGCTCCATCGCAGTCTTTAACACTGGTAGCATGCCGCGACAGCGTGGACGTGAACCGTATGTGCAGTTGACAGACTTTGAGCGAGGGCATATAGTGGGCATGCGGGAGGCCGGGTGGACGTACCGCCGAATTGCTCAACACGTGGGGCGTGAGGTCTCCACAGTACATCGATGTTGTCGCCAGTGGTCGGCGGAAGGTGCACGTGCCCGTCGACCTGGGACCGGACCGCAGCGATGCACGGATGCACGCCAAGACCGTAGGATCCTACGCAGTGCCGTAGGGGACCGCACCGCCACTTCCCAGCAAATTAGGGACACTGTTGCTCCTGGGGTATCGGCGAGGACCATTCGCAACCGTCTCCATGAAGCTGGGCTACGGTCCCGCACACCGTTAGGCCGTCTTCCGCTCACGCCCCAACATCGTGCAGCCCGCCTCCAGTGGTGTCGCGACAGGCGTGAATGGAGGGACGAATGGAGACGTGTCGTCTTCAGCGATGAGAGTCGCTTCTGCCTTGGTGCCAATGAAGGTCGTATGCGTGTTTGGCGCCGTGCAGGTGAGCGCCACAATCAGGATTGCATACGACCTAGGCACATAGGGCCAACACCCGGCATCATGGTGTGGGGAGCGATCTCCTACACTGGCTGTACACCTTTGGTGATCGTCGAGGGGACACTGAATAGTGCATGGTACATCCAAACCGTCATCGAACCCATCGTTCTACCATTCCTAGACCAGCAAGGGAACTTGCTGTTCCAACAGGACAATGCACGTCCGCATGTATCCCATGCCACCCAACGTGCTCTAGAAGGTGTAAGTCAACTACCCTGGCCAGCAAGATCTCCGGATCTGTCCCCCATTGAGCATGTTTGGGACTGGATGAAGCGTTGTCTCACGCGGTCTGTACGTCCAGCACGAACGCTGGTCCAACTGAGGCGCCAGGTGGAAATGGCATGGCAAGCCGTTCCACAGGACTACATCCAGCATCTCTACGATCGTCTCCATGGGAGAATAGCAGCCTGCATTGCTGCGAAAGGTGGATATACACTGTACTAGTGCCGACATTGTGCATGCTCTGTTGCCTGTGTCTATGTGCCTGTGGTTCTGTCAGTGTGATCATGTGATGTATCTGACCCCAAGAATGGGTCAATAAAGTTTCCCCTTCCTGGGACAATGAATTCACGGTGTTCTTATTTGAATTTCCAGGAGTGTAGAACAAACAGACACCACCATGAATGTTAGACATTCTCTCCACGTTCCTTTCACGAATAGAAGAAAAAAAAAATTTCAGATGTGTGTGAAATCTTATGGAACTTAACTGCTAAAGTCATCAGTCCCTAAGCTTACACACTACTTAACGTAAACTATCCTAAGGATAAACACGCACACCCATGCCCGATTGACGACTCGAACCTCCGCCGGGACCAGCCGCACATTTCATGACTGCAGCGCCATAGACCGCTCTGCTAATCCCGCGCGATACGAATAGAAGAGGGATGGGTGATCAGAACGTGACACACTATCAGGTGCTGATGTACCTGTTAGTGTGGAGACGGTGAGAGGAACAGCAGCTGAGGTGAGATAGAATGGCTCTATCGAGTTATGAAAATTGTGTGGGAAAAGATGAGAACCTATGAAAGCTGGGAGACGGTAATGGCTGTCCCGATCTTCGAAAAGGAGGATGGTGAAGAGTGGAAACCCTATTGAGGAATGATATTTATGAGCAGTGTGCAAAGATCCTTGAGGAATTATTGGAAACATAATTTGGGACAAAAATAGAGGGAACGATGAGGCAAGAACAATATGAGTTCAGAGTAGCAAGATTCAAAGGAGATCTAATTTCCGATCCAGGAACACCACTATCACCAAGGAGTACATCTATTGATGGCCTTCCTCCACACTGAAAAAGCATATGGTAGTGTATGTGGAAACAAGAAGTGCCTGGAGAACAGAGGAGTAGAAATACAGACTATATGGTGGATAAGAAGAATTTACAACAGCTGTATGAAAGTAGGAGGAGGAGGATCGTACTGTGTGGAACAGAAGAACTTCTAGAGGCAGGGGAGTGAACTTTCACCGTTGCTCTTCACTGTGGTCACAGGTGATTGACCAGAGTGGCACAAGTAACTGGTGAAGGAGAGATGAAACCGATGGGGTCTACAGACGATTTGGTGATTTGGGGAAACAAGGAGGACGACGTACAGGAGCAACAAACAGTACAGGGGTATGGGATGGAGCTTAGCTCAAGCACGTGTGAAACGATGATGACAACCCGATGAGAAGAGTGTCACAACCCATTGGGAACAATCGAGGTATGTGGAGAGGTTCAAGTACCTGGAAAAGTTAGTACAGGGGAATGGAAGTAAATGAGCTGGGCAGACATGAGAACCACTCCAGAAGAATATTATAAGCCCAAAACGGAGCAAGGATGTCCCTCAAACCAGCGGAAGTGTTGTACATCGGTCGTACTAAGTTAGAGTCCTGACTTACGTCTTCGAGACCAGGTAATGGAAGGAAGAGAAACAAGCCAAATCAAAACTGGTGACACGAAATTATTGAAATGAAATGTACATAGGACACTATTGGCCAGGAGATCCCACTTGGATGTTCGGCCAACTGGAGCAAATCTTTATTATTTGGCGTCACTTCGTCGACTTGCGAGTCGACGATGATAAAGAACACGCGCATACACAGTCCCGAGCACACAAAATCCCCTACCCAGACAGGAGCTCCTGTGAAGGTGGTCTTGTGGTTAGCGTTGCTGACTGCCCAACTGCTGACAAAATTCTGGAGAAATAGCAGTGAAGTGACAAAGATGGACAGGCAAAGAAATGAGAGAATCAGGGGATTACTGAAAGAGGAGCCATTACAGGGTAGGACATAAGAATCGAGGTGCAGATAATACGTATATGTTAAGCGAATGGAGAAGAAGGCACCCTGAAAGATGCGTGAAAGGGAAGGGGAAGAGACGAAGAGTGAAAGATTGGAAACGTGCGAAAGACAAAAGGAGACTGGATCGAGTCAAGGTGGGGAGGCAGTAGGAGGGCAGGTGGTGATGGAGAGGCCCGTTTTACCAGTAGACCCGGCCAGTGGCTGGGAACTGTAAAAGGTGGTGGTGATGAGATGATGATGATCACAGTGTTGAGGAGCAGGGAGGACCAGCAGTTGGTCAGTGACAGAAGGCTAACCACTCTATTGTGTTCTTTCCCACCTGTTGCAGATGCACAGACGGTCATCGTCTGCAGGTTGGGTACATCCGCGCAGACAGATCCGCTGTCGGCCGCTGCCTGGCAGCAGTTCTGTGCAGCGCGTTACCCCGTGGATTCCGTTACGTCGGCCGACCTGTAGGGCGCTCGCCGGCAGGATGGGTGGGGGTGGGAGGATGGAGTGTGGCGGAGGGTGTGTGCCCCGTCAGCGGCTGTCGAGGGCCTCTCCTGCCCTGCAGGCCGGTGACGTCACAGGCGGGCGGCCAGCGGAGAGGTCGAACTGCGGGCGGCGTCGCCACAGGCCGGTCACCGCGGGTTCATCTGCCTGCCGTAATTATATGGTGCGTTTTCGTACCGTCATCTTCATTTTAGCTGCCACAGCAATGAAGTCATTAAACGTACGTCGCACTTTTCCATCTTCACATTTATTCAGTTGTATGAAAAAGCACACTGCATTACCACTGCCAAGCGGGAACACAACGGTGTGAACATAAAGTAACGCGAAAGCCGGTACCTAGAGAAAGGTAAGGTACATATGAAAATGGAAAGTTATCCACTGTATGCGCCTCTATCCGTTTTGATTTCCAAACTGTTGTATCCTTGATGGTTTGACAGATAATTTGTATACCAAGCCGCGAAATGTTGACGGAAAATCACATCTCAGGGCGGTCTAAGATTTTCAGAGATCTGCTGTATGCACGTACAGGGTAAAAATGCGTTTGGTGCAATAATACTAAACATATGAAAATACATATTTATTACCGACGCAGAAATACATGTAGAGCTCAATGCTCCTACGACATATGCTCAGACTGGTTTCTGTGCTGCTGTAAACAAACATGGATCTTTCAAACTTTACAAATTTGCGACACATCTTTAGCGACTGTGGGTTTTCAAATTCTGACTGGATCATTCTTTCAGGTACTCAACATTACGAGTACGAATTGTTCGGAATAAACCTGACTGTTTAATTTCCGCCGACTGAAAAATCCGTGGGTGTGATATTTGCAGATCGTGGAGGCCATTGAATAGTAGTCCGTCTGCCGATCCATTCATCACAGTTTTCGAGTAAGACGTCATTCACGACAGCTCTATAATGCAGGGGTTGTGTGTGTGTGTGGGGGGGGGGGGGGGGGGGGTCCGCCAACTTGTTGCCAATTCTAATTTTCCTTAACCGGCTGCAGAAGTTCACAAAGTGGACTATTTTCCAGTTGCAACAACATAGTTTACAGAAAAAGAAATGGAGGGCCCGTTAGCCCATCGTCTACTAAGGTCATCCGAAGACCAGTATCAGTTGCAAAGCGATTTAGAAAAGATTGCTGTATGGTGTGGCAGGTGGCAGTTGACGCTAAATAACGAAAAGTGTGAGGTGATCCATACGAGTTCTAAAAGAAATCTGTTGGAATTTGATTACTCGATATGTAAGTAGGCTGTTTAGGTTTTCTTATTGGTAACGCCGCCGCTACGTAGCGCTCTGTATGAAAATCACTGGCTGTGCCGTGTGCAGTCTGTGGCTGGTTGGCATTGTTGTAATACTCGCCATTGTAGTGTTGGGCAGCGGCAGCTGGATGCTAACAGCGCGTAGCGTTGCGCAGTTGGAGGTGAACCACTAGCGGTGGTGGACTTGGGGAGAGAGATGGCGGAGTTTTGAAATTTGTGAGAATTGGTGTCATGAACTGATATATATATATTATGACTATAAAGGTAAATGCATTGTTTGTTCTCTATTAAAATCTTTCATTTGCTAACTGTGCCTATCAGTAGTTAGTGACTTCCGTAGTTTGAATCTTTTATTTAGCTGGCAGTAGTGGCTCTCGCTGTATTGCAGTAGTTCGAGTAACCAAGACTTTTGTGAGGTAAGTGATTTGTGAAACGTATATGTTAATGTTAGTCAGGGCCATTCTTTTGTAGGGATTTTTCAAAGTCAGATTCCGTTGCGCTAAAAATATTGTGTGTCAGTTTAAACACAGTCACGTGTAATTGTTCAAAGGGACGTTTCATATGTCGACCCTTAGCCAAGGATACCTCACTGGAATCTTCTGATTTTTTCTTGTAGTTTGTGTAGTTAGTGTAGCCTTTGTTTATTGCTAGCGCGTAATCATAGAGAGAATTTCCTTTGTAGTTGCAGTCTTTCATTGTTGTACAGTAAAACAGTTGTGGCATGCATGTAGATTTGCACCATATTTTTCGCAGCTTCGCTTGCAATTAACTAGATATTATTTTCAGTGCTATGTTAATGTGTTCTCTTATTTTTGCTCTTCAAATTGTGCTTTTATGTGTTATCGTGTGAAATATTGTGACAATAATGGCGTGTGAAAAACGTAACACTAGGCTCCAAAGTAAACTGAGAAATAATAGTGACGACGAGCCTCGCTTATCAGCACCACTGTGTAGTGAATTAACAGACATTCGAAGTAGTAATTTGGTAATTGTGCATAGGGAAATGGAGCGGGCGGCAAATAATGGTGTGGACAATGAAACAAGTAGTGAACAGGGAACAATTATCGATCGATCAGTCGGCAACAGCTCGTCTCAAGAATCCGAAATGACAGAACACAATATTGCAAATACTGTAGACTAAGGTTATGGGTCCTCACCGTTTTCTCAAATGAGTCAAGACACATTTTCTGCCTGTCAAAATGTAAATGTTGCCGGTGAAAATGCACTGCCAAAAAGCGTAGAAAAACATATTCCAGACACTAATACATTATTATTGCAATTAATGCAACAAATGGAACAAAATCAGAAACAAATGGGGCAACATCTTCAAAAGTTAGACACAATGGAACAAAATCAGAGACAAACACAGCAAAAGCTTCAAAAGTTAGACACAATGGAACAAAATCAGAGAGAAACACAGCAAAAGCTTCAAAAGTTAGACACAATGGAACAAAATCTTCAAAAGTTAGACACAATGGAACAAAATCTTCGGAACTTAGACACCACACTTGAACAAACACGTGAAGATTTAACTACTGAGTTACATAACATTGAATCGAAGTGTCAAAAAATCTGTAATGACGTAAAAACACAAATTTGTGAGTATTTTCAACCTATTTTTTCGCGGCATGAAAACGCATTACAGAATCACGAAGCAGCCATAAAAGAACTGCAAACAATTGTTCATGAAAATCATGAGACCTTGCAAGCTAAAATTGACTCAGTTGCATCTACCGATTCGGTTACGCAACTTGCAAAAACTCAAGAAAACTTAAAGGACACAGTAGATACTCTGAAATTTGGTTCAGAAAGACACATGGAGGACATTAGTTCATTATCAGAGAAAGTAGTTGAACTTTCGGATCCGCTAAATAATTTATCTACGAAGGTAGATGATAATCTGAATGACACAAACCGGTAGTCTTTAATGACACAGAAGAGTTCGAACTAATTAGGAAATTCAAACAAAATCAAAATCAAATTAATACGCAACACCAAAGAGAAATCCGGGAAGTACAAGATCAGCTGACACACGTAATACAAGAATTACGTATTTCAGAGGACTCTCGCACACCTATACGGGAAGAGGGACATAAAAATACGGAACTGACACAAAATAATAACACAGGGCACTTTGGAGATTATGAAAGAAATTGGCAAAGTACACCGAATTTTGAGATGGAACCTCCGAAACGACGTAACAATGACCGACATGCGACCCGCCGACACGATGATTTTGACTATAAGCTGTTCATTACTACACGTAAATTCAAAACATTTAAGAATTCCGGCAACGACATTCATCCACAAGCGTCGCTTCATCAATTCTCTCATTGTTCCTCCCCCCCCCCCCCCAACTGGTCATTAGAGCACAGATTAGAATTTATGTGTGGCTACTTGGAGAATGAACCAGCTGTGAGAATGCGATCGGACATTCACGATTGTCACAGTGAAGGAGAATTTTACCATGCCTTCCTCTCAGCATATTGGTCTCAAGCCACACAAGACCGAGTAAAACATGGCATCATAATGATAAAAAATTTCGAACAATTTGAATTTTCAAGTCTTGTGAAATATTTTGAAGACATGTTACATAAGAATCAGTATCTTTCAAACCCATACAGCCCGTCAGAGCTCATCCGCATTTGCTTAATCAAATTGCCCGAACATTTACGGCATATTATTTTGGCAGGCCATTGCAAAGACGACATTGAAACTTTTCAGGGGCTCTTACAAGAATTAGAAACTGACACTGACAATTGCGGAACGCGAAAACAGGAGCACAACAATTACAGGTCACACCTGTCACAATTCCGCGATGAAAGAAATAATAACTGGACACGACAAGGCTATTCTTACAACGCAAATCGTGAACCAAACAGGCACCACCCATATGACAACCACTTGCAGAGTAATAGTAAAAAAAAAAAATAGTAAAAAATATCGCATTTCCGTAGTAATGATTATAACAGAGACAATCGTAGAAACAGACAATATGGGAGCCAAAACAATTACTATCAAGGGAGACAGAATAACTTCAGACGCAACGGTCCAGCGCGCAGTTACGATTCAGGGAGAAATTCACCACCACGTGACCGACAAGAAAGAAACTATGGAATCTACCGACATGATGACAGACGATATGATCGTAACGGCAGACCTGAATTGCATCAGAACTGGCGGGATTCAGACAGAGCGGGGCCCTCTCGGCAAGGTGAATTTGTAGAAGTTAGGTCTCCTAATCCCAATAACGACACGAGCCAACAAAGAAACAGACAATGACTCGCACCGCAGGCAGCCGCGTGCGCCGGCTGGCTCAGAGAAAAATAACATAAGCTAACCTTGAGCAAAATTCCAGTGTTCCTTACCGACGTAACCACATGATAATTGCGTTGAAGTGGAAACTCTGCGTACTAGGAAGAGTAAAGGTTTACACCACATTTCACACGTAAAACCGTTTATTGAAAGATAATCTGCTTTTTAACTTTGTCTTTGCCATAAAACATTCCACTTCACATTTCTAGTATGCTTTGTCACACTGAGAAACTGTTAACACGTAACAATGTTTGAAGTGTACTATCCAGTCTAGAACCTACGGAACATATTTAGACAATATTTACGAGTGCATTGTTATAGTGAACAGACATCACAGTGTTATTGCGTGTGTACATTCTTGCTTGTTAGTTGCACGATTATGTAACGACTATAAGGCTGACATGCTTAGAACATTTCCCAGTACTGCTAACAAGATTTTAATGCAACATTTTGGTTTACTTGAAAATAAATTCTGGATTTAAAGTACTTTCTGTGAGATACCAGGTGACTCAGTGGTCAGTTTATGTGACAGCTACACGATTTTATCACGACGCTACTAATGAGTGACAATTTACAACGTTGCTTTTGCACTGTATCTGTTTTATATCTGCACAGTTTTTCTGTATTATTCTGGAAAGTAAAACATGTTTTAGTAGTAACTTTGTGGTATAGCTACAATGAGACAGCCTTTTCTGTAGCACAACAATACGTTACAGTACAGTACTTACTTCATCACGCCAATAAGCGTAGTAACTATGATATCTATACGCAAAGCATTTCACTTTTGGTTATCATGAGGTGAGTACATTGATTTCTGCAGAACTTAGCTTTCGGAGGACGACAACTACGACACTTCCACAGAGATTATCTTACAACACGACGCACAGTTTAGCGCTACAGTACATGTAGTTGAGTGATTAATTTTGTACTGAAATCATTTATTTTTAAAGATATTTGAAGTACAATGATACAAAGGTTTTCCGTGATACATTTCATTCCATTGCTGTAATCTGTAACACCTGAGGATATAATTACATTAATCCTCAGGGGGGTACACGCCTACTTTGTGTACCATGTGTGTGGCAAGCACAAGGAGCCCTAGCTAATATGGTATTTGCTTATACAACTTTACACATCGGTACCGTGTTTCTCTAGCACATTAATTACACAGCTATCTGATCATTTAACTGTGAGAGACAAACATTCATTTTACTACATCAGTGACACATGTTTACGTAATTACACTGTTGGATAACTTCACACTTACGAAATTGTATTTTGTCTGTACTTTGTGAACTGTTCACATTTTTTCGGAACCATTGTGATACTATGAGAGCTTTGAATGACATATTTGGTATGGGATCATGATTTTTAAAGTACGTTTGAGGTAGATGACACTTTTGACATGAGCAGAGAATTTTTTTAGGTTTTGAAATTATTGGAGGAAGGTACGACGATTTTGAGAATTTGACTGAGATGTTATGATGTTATTATTACGATGACGATGTGTATTATGCTGTTGTGGCATGTTTATGATCAATAAGCTGATGCTATATGAGGAATTTGGGAATTTGATTATGCTACATATCTGTTATGATGAAATATTGAAGAAGTGTCGACGAATATGTATATGTATAATAAGGTAAGGAATAATGAGTAGTGGTTAGGGACTCTGGTTTGTGAAAAAGGATGTTGGAAACCGAGAATCGTACTTTAAGAGTTATGAAATGAGTGTATATGCGTGAATGTATCACTATGCTGGCGAAAATTATTTGGACACTATTCTACACTCCTGGAAATTGAAATAAGAACACCGTGAATTCATTGTCCCAGGAAGGGGAAACTTTATTGACACATTCCTGGGGTCAGATACATCACATGATCACACTGACAGAACCACAGGCACATAGACACAGACAACAGAGCATGCACAATGTCGGCACTAGTACAGTGTATATCCACCTTTCGCAGCAATGCAGGCTGCTATTCTCCCATGGAGACGATCGTAGAGATGCTGGATGTAGTCCTGTGGAACGGCTTGCCATGCCATTTCCACCTGGCGCCTCAGTTGGACCAGCGTTCGTGCTGGACGTGCACACCACGTGAGACGACGCTTCATCCAGTCCCAAACATGCTCAATGGGGGACAGATCCGGAGATCTTGCTCGCCAGGGTAGTTGACTTACACCTTCTAGAGCACGTTGGGCGGCACGGGATACATGCGGACGTACATTGTCCTGTTGGAACAGCAAGTTCCCTTGCCGGTCTACGAATGGTAGAACGATGGGTTCGATGACGGTTTGGATGTACCGTGCACTATTCAGTGTCCCCTCGACGATCACCAGAGGTGTACGGCCAGTGCAGGAGATCGCTACCCACACCATGATGCCGGGTGTTGGCCCTGTGTGCCTCGGTCGTATGCAGTCCTGACTGTGGCGCTCACCTGCACGGCACCAAACACGCATACGACCATCATTGGCACCAAGGCACAAGCGACTCTCATCGCTGAAGACGACACGTCTCCATTCGTTCCTCCATTCACGCCTGTCGCGACACCACTGGAGGTGGGCTGCACGATGTTGGGGCGTTAGCGGAAGACGGCCTAACGGTGTGCGGGACCGTAGCCCAGCTTCATGGAGACGGTTGCGAATGGTCCTCGCCGATACCCCAGGAGCAACAGTGTCCCTAATTTGCTGGGAAGTGGCGGTGCGGTCCCCTACGGCACTGCGTAGGATCCTACGGTCTTGGCGTACATCCGTGCGTCGCTGCGGTCCGGTCCCAGGTCGACGGGCACGTGTACCTTCCGCCGACCACTGGCGACAACATCGATGTACTGTGGAGACCTCACGCCCCACGTGTTGAGCAATTCGGTGGTACGTCCACCCGGCCTCCCACATGCCCACTATACGCCCTCGCTCAAAGTCCGTCAACTGCACATACGGTTCACGTCCACGCTGTCGCGGCATGCTACCAGTGTTAAAGACTGCGATGGAGCTCCGTATGCCACGGCAAACTGGCTGACACTGACGGCGGCGGTGCACAAATGCTGTGCAGCTAGCGCCATTCGACGGCCAACACCGCGGTTCCTGGTGTGTCCGCTGTGCCGTGCGTGTGATCATTGCTTGTACAGCCCTCTCGCAGTGTCCGGAGCAAGTATGGTGGGTCTGACACACCGGTGTCAATGTGTTCTTTTTTCCATTTCCAGGAGTGTATTTAAAGGATTTTGTTTCTACATATTTGTAACGCAAATTCTTGACCTGTGAATTTTTTTATATGAGACTGTCACTGTAGTGGAAACTGGTGTCGTAAATATTTCGCAGACAGTTAAGTGACCACCTGCACGTAATGCGTCGTGGGCACCCAGCTGCGCGACAACCACCTGACAAAAGAAAGCCATTAGTGTGTGCCTTTCAGAGGCACAGGTAAAAAAAAAAAGGCCATTATCCTCTCCATTGACATTCCTTTGTAGAAAGCACCGCAAGTACGACACGCTCCTTACTGAGAAAGATACTTACATCTGACACCTGATTATAACAAACGTCTTTCTACGAGAGTTGAGAGAATTCTACTAACTTATGAAATGTCACATGACTATTGAATGATATTTTTATGCTTTGTCCATAGTTGCTTATTTCATTTGATATCTGTTTTCCAGCTGTGTTGCAGCTTTGGTTTTATAAAATTAAATGCATTTGCTAATGTGAACACTTTCTGTCGACAGATCTATTAAATAATTATTTTATGATCCACATTCTGCGAAAAAGGAGCTCTTGGAATGGAAAGAGCAATAAGAAGCGACTAATAACAGTAACTGTATATATAATTTTATTTTTTCATGTACTTGGTAATTTATTTCATTGAATAAGTAGTGCTGCACCATTTTAATTATATAGACATTAAGATGTGAATACACATTTCCCTTATCTGCATTGTTGTCTTTAGCGTAATATTTTTTCTGCTTGAGCTTTGTCATGTTTAGTTATAAGCTGTTGCATTTGCTGCTGCTGTTTACCAGGCACAATGTTACTGAATTTGAATTTGTATTACTCTGTTAAGCCAGTTTTACTACGGATTTATTTTTTCTTGTTTGCTGCACATTGCCTTATATTAGTTGTAATATTGCTGCCTTTTTTGCCAATTTCCGTTTTTTTATCATTGCTGTTTGTGTTAATTGTTTTGTGCTGCTGCATTGCCTCGACCCTTAGTTTAGCATCTAAGCTCAGTAGATTTTAAGTTAGCTTAAGAGGGGGTAGACTATATAAGAAAATAACTATGATGAATTGGAAGAAATGCATTGAGAAGCTATAAGAAAATGGTTTGGCCAAAAAAGTAGTGTATAGTGGAGAAAAACTATTTTTGAAAGAGGATGTGAGCGTAATACAGAAAGCAGGCTTCGATATGACTTTTTGAAATAATGAAGAATGAAGGGAGATCTCCGAGAAGTAAAGAAAGTTTTGTTTGCAAAATACTGCAGTAAAACAAACCCTATCCTTTCCTTGTGTTATCCCACTATGTGTTTGTGAACCCTTGTGTATTTATGTTCGTACTGTCTTTATATGTTTATCTGATAAGACTTATGTTGCAGAATTTTTCTAATACTCAGCTACATGAACTATGATGAGCAATACTGTTATCCTCAAATATAATTAGCATTAATAACATGTTATTTACTTTGTAAAGATGTTTACACATTATTTATTCTGTTTTGTTCTAATGCTCATGTGTGAAGTTGATGTTTCAAAAGTTATTCTGATCTTTTATTTATGTACTTATGTCGTAATTTTTGTAACACTGATGTATTTGCTATTTCGATTCTTTTGTAAAGCCTGTACTACTGCAAATGTGATCTGTATTGTTAGTTCTTTAAAGATGTATTTTGTACCTTTGTTATTGTATTCTTATGTTATAAAATTGTAATTGACACCAGTTCATCAAATTAAGTAACTTGTAAGTTACACTTCACTGCACACGTTTCTGTTGGTCATAGTATATGGACAATATGTGAGAAGTAGGGACTGATAGTGTTTGCACATGTGTTAATAATTCAGTAAGGGACTGGATAACAGCATTGCTGGTTTAAGGACATTTCAAAAACAATTTTTGTGAGTGCACAAGTGGTGGTTATGGACTTGCTATATTATCCACAAGACTCTTCAATGGTGATTGTGCGCCTGCACAGTCGCAGCAGATGGCTCCTGGCCATCTCTACAAGGACTACAGTGGGTCTACACCTTTGATGACCCACCAATACCATTATTTCTACAAGGACTGCAATGGGTCTGCACCTCTGGTGGCCCATCAATACCGTAATCTCTACGAGGACTACAGTGGGTCTGCTCTGTGATGACCTACCTACCGATAGTCTTCAATGTCGACTGACTCTGCTGTGGCCCAATACCTGCCTGCATGTCAAGAGTCAGCACTGTCTTTCGTTGGAAGGACAACACTACTTCTTCAAGACTGCTTAGAAATCCACTACTTCCAAGTGCAATTTCTTTTATTGCTCAGACTCTGAGAAAAACACTGCAATTTTACTGTGATGAACGATCAGGACTCTCTTTATGGACTGTGAGAAAATTTTAGCTTTTGACCAACATTGTATCAATAAGTTGTGCATTTGATATCTTTATTATTGTAATTATGAAAAAATTTTTCAAATCTGTATTGGCCACTGCCCAAAACAATTTGTAAATTTTTTTGTGGGGAGCATGGAGGCTATGTAAGTAGGCTGTTTAGGTTTTCTTATTGGTAACGCCGCCGCTACGTAGCGCTCTGTATGAAAATCACTGGCTGTGCCGTGTGCAGTCTGTGGCTGGTTGGCATTGTTGTAATACTCGCCATTGTAGTGTTGGGCAGCGGCAGCTGGATGCTAACAGCGCGTAGCGTTGCGCAGTTGGAGGTGAACCACTAGCGGTGGTGGACTTGGGGAGAGAGATGGCGGAGTTTTGAAATTTGTGAGAATTGGTGTCATGAACTGATATATATATATTATGACTATAAAGGTAAATACATTGTTTGTTCTCTATTAAAATCTTTCATTTGCTAACTGTGCCTATCAGTAGTTAGTGACTTCCGTAGTTTGAATCTTTTATTTAGCTGGCAGTAGTGGCTCTCGCTGTATTGCAGTAGTTCGAGTAACCAAGACTTTTGTGAGGTAAGTGATTTGTGAAACGTATATGTTAATGTTAGTCAGGGCCATTCTTTTGTAGGGATTTTTCAAGTCAGATTCCGTTGCGCTAAAAATATTGTGTGTCAGTTTAAACACAGTCACGTGTAATTGTTCAAAGGGACGTTTCAGATAAATAGTACTATTCTCAAGGCTGTCAATTCAACTAAGTACCTGGTTGTTAAAATTATGAACAACTTCGGTTGGAAAGACCACATAGATAATATTGTGGGGAAGGCAAGCCAAAGGTTGCGTTTCATTGGCAGGACACTTACAAGATGCAACAAGTCCATTAAAGAGACAGCTTACACTACACTCGTTCGTCCTCTGTTAGAATATTGCTGCGCGGTGTGGGATCCTTACCTGGTGGGATTGACGGAGGACATCGAAAGGGTGCAAAAAAGGGCAGCTCGTTTTGTATTATCACGTAATAGGGGAGAGAGTGTGGCAGATATGATACGGGAGTTGGGATGGAAGTCATTAAAGCAAAGACGTTTTTCGTCGCGGCGAGATCTATTTACGAAATTTCAGTCATCAACTTTCTCTTCCGAATGCAAAAACATTTTGTTGAGCCCAACCTACACAGGTAGGAATGATCATCAAAATAAAATAAGAGAAATCAGAGCTCGAACAGAAAGGTTTAGGTGTTCTTTTTTCCCGCGCGCTGTTCGGGAGTGGAATGGTAGAGAGATAGTATGATTGTGGTGTGATGCACCCTCTGCCAAGCACTTAATTGTGAATTGCAGGGTAATCATGTAAATGTAGATGTAGAAACCCTGGCGCGCACACTCACGCCAGGAGAGTTTATCTGCCTCTCCAACGCAGCATGGGGACTTACAGAGTCACAGCAGACACAGCTGAGTCTGTTCGCTCCAGAGAATGCTTTACCGGAACTTATGAACGGCTCCTTCACGGTCTGTGTACAGCTCGCAGACTTCCGCACGTCTTCTGTCCGGATCATCTTCATATAGGCCTCGACGTAAAGCAGGCCTATATGATCTCAATGTCAGCTTTCTCTGAACCCTTAAGATCTACTCGGCGACTGCAAAAATATTCCGCGTCAACATTAACATTTTGTTCTGTAGTAATAGACTATGGCCTACCTGAATTTGTAAGTTCCGCTAGCGACCCAATGTCTTAAGAACTTAACTTCAATTTTCGAATAACTTGACAAGATGGTCGTTGGATGTTTGGAAAACTTTCCAAAAGAAACACAGTGGACACGTTCACGTCATCCTTGCAACACACATTCTGTTCTGTAGTCGTTAACTTTCTATTAACTCTTTCTCAGATTGCAAGAAACAACATAACCTGAAAGTGATGGTGTCAACTGAATTAACGGGTACTACACGCTGGTCAGCTTCACAACCGACTACCACAACGTTAGGCAAAACGAAGTCTAGAGACTGCTAGTGATAACTGACTTATGGTCCACCCTGTATATGTGAACATCCAGAGAAAAAAATATAAATAACGAAAATAAAAAAAAAGAGTTAAAGAAGAGACACGGAGTACCAAAACAGGAAACTTGCCGAGGCACGAACAACTTATCTTGGCGCAGTTTCGAGGCGGCAGTTGGTGCACCGTAGAGAGAGAGAGCAGAGCGGTAACCCGAAGGTCCTGGGGTCGAGGCTTTACGCGGGATCTGCTTTTATTCTCCATTTTTACATACACTGCAAATAAATCGTAATGATGCTCGACAAACAGTATTTATTAATGTTCTCGTAAAAGACTTGGAAAGGAAGGGCAAAGGCAAGATAGAGTAATGTCATCATTACGTCATCTGAAAAACGTACAACATCCTTATACAAAAATCTTTTAACTGATGTCACGAAGCCCTAGATGTAGGAACACAAATTTATTGTGTTAACTGACTATTGGGGACAAACAAATCTACAGTTACACGACGAGATTTGATCAAAAAATGACAGACGTGGGTTTGTTTCACACTCCTTTCGTGATTTATTCCATTTTTAATCTCGCGATGGCACGATTGCGTTGCTCTTAATTTGCTACATCAAAATAACACTGATACTTGAGGGAGGATAGGAGTAAGGTGTTTTGTTTTATTTATTCTTAAATGCAGGAGTCTCTCTCGTGTAGCGTTAATGGTTTCCTTTTCCCGCCTTGGCCACTTAGTTTGAAAGCTCGGTCGAATGGTTTGAATGCTTAGCAGAAGGCAAAGAATTCGCTTTACTTATTCTCCAAAGTATTATATTTCTCTTTGCAGGTACTTTTGCTGTCTGAAAGAGGTGTTCCTGTACCAGCTTCGCCTTCCTGCGTTTTTCGGGACGCTCTGGCGGCTTTCCTGGCCACGGGGCGGACGCCACCTCCTCCCTCTCCTAATACACCTGCCCTCTGCTGTGGACAAGGGACAGAGGCTGTCCTCGTGTTCCAGCCCTTGGTGTTGCTAGTGGACACAAAATTGGACTGAGTCGTGGTGTATCTGAAATACGAATTCAATAAACGAAAGTATCTGCGTTTTCTTGTTCCCTTGTAAATTCTTTTCGTATTTCTCTACTTTTTGCGTGTGAAATTCATTCAGTTTTGAACTGCTTTGGGCCTTGTGCTTGCTCGTGCTTAGTCCGATGTTGAGTTTTCAAACATCTGGACCCACTGGCTAGCTATGCTACGTGATGTCTTTCGCGCGTATTGTGGTCAGTCCAGTCTCCAGTGATTTTACTCGCTTTTATCGAAGTCGCGTCCTAAATGAATATTTCCGAGCAGCTTTTCCACAGAGAGGTCTTGTAAATTGGTGCGTCATCCAGAGACCACGAGTCGAATGGATAACTAGTTGGTGTAGTGAAGTTGTGTTCGACACAGAAGTAATAATTTTGATTTCCAGTCATCCGAGAATCACGTATAGAATTTGCGTTAAAGATACGTAAAGATGTGGACGGCAGGCCGCTTTCTTCTTTTAATCGCCCTATCGACGTCGTCTGCATGCTTATTTCTCCCATTTAGTTTCGAGCAGTATCGTTATCATCTTTCAGGAACGATCAAGCGCTCTGTATTGTACAGACTCTCCTGTATGTACACACTCTTTATGGAGAGAGAGAGAGAGAGACCGCTGCTGAGATGATATCCAGGTTAGATCCGAGCAGATTATACTGTGAGATGATACAGTGAATTACGATGACTACTTTTCTTGTTATTTGTACCCAAAAGTAACAGGCTTTCTGCAATAAACGTAATGTTTAGCTACAAAATTCCATTTTTAATCATTATAACACTCCCATCTCCCCCCCCCCCCCCCAAACACACACACACACACACACACATAGATAGTTAACGTATGAGAATTTGCAAAGCACTTGTTAAGAATTTCATAATACCTGTAAAGGAAATAATGAAAAATAAACCAGTATAATGAAAAGGGTAGTTGCTACTCGCCACACAGCGGAGACGCTGCATCGCAGAAAGGCACAACAAAAAGACTGTCGGAAAGTTATCTTTCGGTCAACAAGGCCTTTGTTAAAAAGAGGCAACACACACACACGCACCCACACACACACGCATGACCACAGTCTCTGGCAGCGGAAGCCAGTCTGGCGTGTGTGTATGTTGCCTATTTTTAACAAAGGCCTTGTTGACCGAAAGCTAACTCTCCGAAAATGTTTTTTTGTTGTGCCTTTCTGCGACTCAGCATCCCCGCCATATGGTGAGTAGCAGCTAGCCTTTTCATTACATCGTTACACTCCATTCTGTACTTCCCATCGTTAGAAAACTAAATCTTGTCGTCGTACGATCGGTGGGATATAGCGTTACCATTGCGTATTTATTCTCCGATTCGGCCGACCATTGGGCATGCGACAGACATTTACAGATGAATCACACTCCCTATTCTCGACTATGGCGATGCTGTTCTTCAAGGACTTTCGTACGCAAACTCTCGCAGGTTTGAACTGGCGATGAATGCTTGCGTCCGATTTATTTGTGACGTTCGTTATTACGATCATATCATTATCGCGGCTACGTGCTGATAAACGTAGGGGGTATCGCACTTCATGTTTACTATATCGTCTTCTCAATCATCAGACTCCCCCTTACTTATCCTCAGCCATTACATTACTATCTGAAGAGCACAGCAGAAATACTCGATCTCAACAAAGGAAGATCCTCTCAGTACCACCACACAACACCGTCATGATTTCTAAATCATTTTCTGTATCCGGAACCAGACTTTTGAACAACCTTCCTCAAAATATCAGAGAAATTAAATCACTTCCAGCTTCAAAACGCAGCTAATGGCTCACCTTCTCTCCCACATACTGGCCACACTCTTCAATCCCCCCTCCCACTACAACTTTTCCCTTCTCCTCGCTTACAGACTTATTTATTTAAATCAAGTCCTCTCCTGACAGCCACTATTGCTGCCATTCCAATTTTCTTGTTCTTCATCCTTTCTTTTTCTGACAGTACTAAAGATGATTTAAGTTGTTCCAAACTAGTCTATATTATTTTTAATGCACTTATTACTGTTATTATTTGCCATTTATGCTTACTTTCATTTTTGTCAACTAGTAGTAGTAGCTTATTATCATCTCTAAAATTGTTATCATTTTAATGAATGTTTTGGCAATATATCTGTATGTGTTGTTCCTGGTCAGATGTAAGAGGTGGCCTTAAGGCTTTAAGCTGGTCAGGCTAAATAAGCAAGTAAATAAATAAATATTACTTGGTCAATTAGATTCATGATAGGGCTTAATTTCTTCTCCGATTCAGCCCAACCGTTGCACATGTGACGGACATTTATAGATGAATTACTTCTACATCTGCATAGGCACCCCACAAGCCATCGTACGGAGCGTCGCGGAGGGTACCCTGTACCACTACATGTCACTTCCCCTCCTATTCGACTCGCAAATAGAGAGAGGAAAAAATGACTGTTTGTACCCCTCCGTATGAGCCCTACTTTCTCGTATCTTATCTTCGTGGTCCTTACGTGCGATGTATGTTGGCGGCAGAATAATCGTTTGGCAGTCAGCTTCACATGCCGTTTCCTAAATTTTCTCGTGCTGCTCGAAAAGAACGTCGCCTTCCCTCCAAGGATTCTCATTTGAGTTCGTGAAGCATCTTCATAACAGTTACGTGTTGTTCGAACCAACCGGTTACAAATCTAGCAGCCCACCTCTGATTTACTTCCTTCAATCCTACCTGGTACGGATTCCAAACACTCTAGCAGTACTCGAGAATAGGTCGCACCAGCGTCCCATATGCGATTTCCTTTACAGCTGAACCACTCTTTCCTAAAATTCTCCCAATAAGCAGACGTCAACCATTTTCCTTCCCTACTACAGTTTTCACATGCTCGTTCGACCTCGTATCGCTTTGCAATGTTAAGCCCAGATAATAAAATGGTGTGAGGTAACGGGCGAGTTGTGGTGCCCTGGAAGTTCAGTGTTGGTGTGGCCGTGCTGGGGGATCTCGGCGGGTCGCAGCCCGGCAGCAGCCACGTGGTGACGAACGTCAGCTTAGCGAGACGGGCAGCCCCAGCACGTGGTCCAGCTGCGTGGCTGGGAAGTACGTGGAGGCGAAGGAGACACGCCGGGAGTGACGAAGATGGCGGCCCTTGTGAAACATTCGTGGCAGACGTTTCACAGTTCGTACAGAAATTAAAAGTAGCTAGATGAATCATGATACCTCGAAAAGAAACATGTACATTACCATTATTTGCACGACGGTTCTGATGGTCCAATCGTATTTTCAATAACTTTATTAGTTTAAAGTTTAGTATCCGACAATAAATTATAGAAGTGATACACAGCAACGAATTTCCAAAATCTAAACGACTCAACCGATTTTGTCGATCGACGTGCTTTTAGGAAGCTTTTAGTGTACACCTAAATTGGTATAAATTATAGGCATGTATTGTATTGTATGTTAACCGGGGACCTAGAAACGACAGAGAGGCTCCGTCCCTGCCGCAGCCGCAGCGGTCCACAACCCCACGACGACTACCGCAGTCCACTTCACCCCTCCGCCGCCCCACACCGAACCCAGGGTTATTGTGCGGTTCGGCCCCCGGTGGACCCCCCAGGGAACGTCTCACACCAGACGAGTGCAACCCTATGTTTGCGTGGTAGAGTAATGGTAGTGTACGTACGTGGAGAACTTGTTTGCGCAGCAATCGCCGACATAGTGTAACTGAGGCGGAATAAGGGGAACGAGCCTGTATTCGCTGAGGCAGGTGGAAAACCGCCTAAAAAATACCACAGACTGGCCGGCTCAGCGGACTTTGACACAAATCCGCCGGGCGGATTCGTGCCGGGGACCAGGCGCTCCTTCCCGCCTGGAAAGTCGTTCGTTAGACCGCACGGCAAACCGGGTGGGCCCTACAGCCATGTAACTTGAATAGTACATGAGTTATTGGAGGTCAAAGTGGCTGATTATTATCGATCGCGTCAGACCATAAGTACACCACAGTTACAAGAAAAACGGTAGCAGCATGCTTATAAATATATTTATTCATCTATGTCTTTGTTTATATCCGATATATAATATCCATGAAGAAATTGGTCAAATATTTAGTCTGTTTTAGAAAGCACAGAAACATTAGGCTACTGGCCTACCTTTTTCTTGCTATTCCTTTGACATATGTTTATTTGATTTGTTTATGTATTTAATAATGTGTGTTAGAGCGTGTTTATAGTCCAGCCGTAGGAATATTTGTTTAATTTAAAGGTATTTAAATGTAAGTCCATTATTTCGAATGTGTTTCGTTATGTTTGTGAGTGTAAGTTGGCTTGGAGACAGGGCGGGAGCGCTCTATCCGATCACAGCGATCGTTTCCGGAAAGGACGGTTGGAGAGGCGTATGGAGGTGGGGGAGGAGAGGAGAGTTCTGGGCGGTACGGCTCGGGACACGGGAGGTAGTGGGACACGACGGACGCACGGTCGCGGGAGAGACCTGGAGAGAGTGGAGCGGCTAGCGCGTGGTCGCGGGTGAGTGCCGGCTTGTGAACTTGCGAGCTTTCCGTGGTTTCTACAGTGAAGGCGCAGTATGCGTTTAGAAGTGAATACCTCGCGAGCTATGTTGTTGCTCATAACTGATTACGTGAAGTAGGAAACGACTGTTTCCCTGTTATTCAACTTATGTTTTATTTCATTGCTGGATTATCGACACCAATAAGTGTTATGCAGAAACATACCGCATTCTCAAAAGTACTTCTACTACCTCATTCACCATTTAAAGTCGTTACGATAGTATCTGAAGATTTTTTAAAACTTAAATCTTCCATTAAAAAAGTCTATATTACGTCGAAAATTCGCAGTTGCCGAGTGATAGGAACATTCGACCATTGGATTTATGTGTACTGTAGACTCAGAAGTATTTGGCTTGTAATGCGGCAATTACGTATTCCAGCCCCTAGACAACGAAACCAGCCAAAACTTTTAATATTTCAACTTTGAGTCAGACGGTGCATAGTTGAAGGCAACTACCACACCATTTCATTTTATTCGTCAAAAGCCCCCTACAGCTAAACTATGTCAAGCAGGTCTCTAGTAATACTGTATTAGAACATTACAGGTTTGTTCTTCCTACTCATCCGCATTAACTTTTTCCACGTTTAGGGCTAGCTGCTATTCATCACACTAACTGGGAATTTTGTATAAGTTGTCCCGTATCTTCATACATTCGCTCACCTTCCACACCTTATGGTAGCATCAGCAGCGAACAACCGCAGACTTCTGCACACCCTGTCCACCAAATCATTTATGTATGTAGAGAACAGCGCTACCATCACACTTCCCTGGGGCACTCCTGATGATTCCCTCGTCTCTGTCGAGGACGACATACTGGGTTCTATTATTTAAGAAGTCTTCGAGTCATCCACATGTATGTGAACTTATTCCATATGCTCGTTCCTTCATTAACAGCCTTCAATGGGACACCGTGTAAAATGCTTTCTGGAAATCTAGAAATATGGAATCTGCCTGTTGCCCTTCATCCATAGTTCGCAGTATATCATGTGATGAAAAGGGAAAGCTGAGTTTCAGCCGAACAATACTTTCTAAAAACACGCTGATTCTTCAGCATAAGCTACATAGCCTTCTGAAAGTTTATTATATTCGAACTGCAGCAAGCAGAAGTTAGGGATATTGTTCTGTAATTTTGCAGGTCCGTTGTTTTACAATATAATGGTGTCACATGCGCTTTTCCCAGTCGCTTGGGACTTTGTGCTGGCTGAGAGATCCACGATAATTGCAAGCTTTCTTACTCAAAGAAAATTTACGGGTTTCATTATGTGGCTGTGCCAGAAAAGTTTCGAATTCTCTACTGTGTCCAGAACCATGCTTCCACCCTACAGATGGTTATGGGCGTTGAAATCACCAAAGATTAGGAAAGCTGAGATACCAAAGCAGACAGTATGTTCTGACAAGCGAACCTTCCCATCGCACCCCATTCAGATGTAGTTATAAGGTGGCACAGTGGATAGGCCTTGAAAAACTGAACACAGATCAGTCGAGAAACAGGAAGAAGTTGTGTAGCACTATGAAAAAAAAATAAGCAAAATATACAAACTGGGTAGTCCATGCGCAAGATAGGCAACATCAAGGATAGTGTGAGCTTAGGAGCGCCGTGGTCCCGTGGTTAGTGTGAGCAGCTCCCGAACGAAAGGTCCTTGCTTCAAGTATTCCCTCGAGTGAAAAGTTTATTTTCGCAAAGTTATGATCTGTCTGTTCGTTCATTGACGTCTCTGTTCACTGTAATAAGTTTAGTGTCTGTGTTTTGCGACCACACCGCAAAACCGTACGATTAGTAGACGAAAGGACGTGCCTCTCCAATGGGAACCGAAAACATTTGATCGCAAGGTCATAGGTCAACCGATTCCTCCACAGGAAAACATGTCTGATATATTCTATACGACACTGGTGACGTTATGTTGTCGACCCACCTAACTTGTACACTTGGCGAATGGGTAAAAAGATTCTTCTACCTTGCCCATTTCAGGTTTCCTTGTGGATGTGATAATCACTCCCAAAAAAGTGATGAAACCATAAGAGTTTGTCACATAAACGGCGACAAATGAACGTAACAGTTTCACAGGCGCACAGTTTTCCCTGTGCTCTGTCGAAACATATGTTTTTAACGTTTTCAAATTTTTCCGTGTGTAGACCGTCAAATCTTGCATATGTCTAAGCAAATATGAACATGTCCTGGAATTTTCGAGAACGAAGTTGTTTATGTGTGAGTGCCTGAACTTTGATAATTGTCTGAAAATAAAAAATTAAACTTTTCACTCGAGGGAAGACTTGAACCACAGACCTCTCGTTCCGAAGCTGCTCACGCTAACCACGGGACCACGGGGCTCCCGAGTTTAGGCTATCCTTGATGTTGCCTATCTTGCACACGGAGGACTACTCAGTTTGTATATTTTGTTTATTTTTTCCATAGTTCCACACGTCTTCTTACTGTTTTCTCGATTGATTTGTGTTCAGTTTTTCAAGGCCTATCCACTGTGCCAACTTATAACTAAATCTGAGGGGGGTGCGATGGGGAGGTCACCTTGTGAGCAATTCACCCTCGAGAGGAATGCAAACACTGCAGATGGTAATATCCTGAAATGCCACAGCCCCCAAAGATGCATTAAGAGACACTAGTTCGCTGTATAGAGCGTCCAGAACATATGTGCAAAATGCACCCAAGCCCTATCATAGGTAGCACGATTCTTATGATGTACCAGGTATCCACAAAGGGCCAGGGTCCACTTTGCTGGAAACCAAGTCTCCTGAAGAGCAGGGGAAGTGCTTAAAGATGTTTTAGCTCAGCCAGATGGTGGAAAAAATGCTTCAGTTCCACTGGAGAATAATGTTGTCGATGTACAGTGAGGCCACGAAGGGTCGAAGAGGGCAGGTTATGCCTTAGGGGTCACCTGCAGCCGCTAACCTAAGGGCGTATGGCATCTATGTACACATGTTCCAGATTCCTGTGTGTGGTACGAACTGGGGCCTCAGGGACCACCGGAATCGCCACCTGGGCCACAAGCAGTGAAGAGGTGAGATGTGGTGGCGTGGGAGCCACTGGAATGTCCTTCTTGGAGGACTTTTTCCTGTCTTGCCTCTCCTTAGAGAGTGTCTATAACTGTGAGGGATTCTCCAAATCAGTTTTAGCTAAAGATGATGATCGTGAACCCTGCACCAACAGCCTGTGGCTCACTCAGCCACTGGCTGGAATGCGGTTGTAGATCAGTACGAAGTGACCAGGGGCGGGAGAAGCCAGAGGAAGGTGGTTCCTCCGACTGTAAGGATGGGGCGAAGCCACTGATCGCAAATTAGATGTGAGGAAGCAGCAAGAGGGGAGCCAGCGACCATCATGGGGCAGGCACGGCTGTGCGGTCCTCAGAACCTTTTGTAGGGGCCGACGTCGTCGTAGCTGTAGCATACCACATTGCTTGATACGTACTACTTCTTGGCCTCTTGGTAACCGCGTGTGTCCAGAGTCGTGTATTCCTGCGTTTACTTTTTTATCAAAACATAATTTCTTATAATCAAAACAATAAAACCACGAGTTTATAAGGTGCGATCAAAAAGTTTGCGTTCGAAGGCCGTACACTCCAGAATGGGTATGCGAATGAAGCAAAATCGCCGTGAGGATACCCCACTTGAAGAAGTCGACAACTGTCTGCTACGTAGCCCAACGGATAGGAATCGTCGGCCTTTCCAGACCTTTTAAGGGCCCGAAGGCGTAATAATGGCAGTGGGGGAGGTGCCGACTGAAGGGCCCCCGCTAGAGTGTCTCCTACTGAGTTGGCGTGACGTCTGTGTTGCGGTATTTGCGATATGGCGACGTGCTTTATCGTGAAGCAACAAGGCCCATTGGCGCATCATTCTAAAACGGTGGTTTTGGACATATATACTGCTACATGCACAATCTTTAGGCTCCGATCGATGTCTGCTGTTGTTAGTCCTTTGGCAGCAGAGAAAATAATAACAGCACGTTGGTCGTGTTTGGACGCATTTGCTAATAATGGCGTCACAGTTGACGTTTCCTCATTCACCGCACGTACGGCGGGTGGATCACACTCGTCCCTTGGCTACATGTCGCTGCTGCTTATGTCCCCGCAACGTTGCACGTACGCTGCTGCAGTACCCTCGAACGGAAACTTTGGGTTGCCCCTTATAATACACACACACACACAGAGAGAGAGAGAGAGAGAGAGAAGGCGCACTTGGCGCCACGTCCCTGGACATCGCGTCACGTCGCTCACTCATCGTCACGTTCACAGGCGCCGGCGCAGCTGCAAGTGATAGTTGACTGTGCGATGTTTACTACACTAGGCCTACACTCCCGACTTATTGCAGTAAGTTAAAAAGAATATTCCCTACGAGGTGCAGGAATGCCGTTCCGGTGCGTTGCGGCCTAATTAAGCCCTGACGTGGAACACTTCTTACTACCTCGAAAGACAAAGACAAAAACTTGGAAAGTTCTAGTAACAGAATTGAATAATAAGTTTATGTGAACCATTGTAGCTCATAAACTAATTCGCAGAAAGTGTTTTCGTGGTACATCCGAGTATTTGCATGGGCGGCGCGACGAGCCGCCACACAGCAGTGCCCTGCGGGTTGCCTGACTCTGCCGGAGGCTGGAGTCCGCGGCGCAGCGCCGAGGGGCGAGACGGCGCCCGTGCACCGCCGATTCCGACCTTGCGGTGTTAATCTCTGGCGGCGGACCGGCTGCACTCTCTCGCACCTCGGTTTAGTTGCATTACTCTTATTAGATCACGACGATCTCTTACAGTCTTTCACACAGAACGGGTTTTGTTGTGTACGTTTCTGGCAGTTTTCTTCTGGGGATAAATTTCTACTGCCCACTGCTACCTAGGCACCGCCTTCTTAAATCTGTCCACCATCCCACAACTGGGTACTTAAGCTTCCTTTGTCGATGGCCTACATTTCCTCGGGATTTTCGAGTGTCTGCCATTTCACTTACTCGCGATTTCTTTTATCTGGTCGATGCTCTTCAATTCGACCGTATTCTGAGATATTTTGTGAAATTATGTGCTTCCAGTCATTCTGCAATTTCAAATCGTACAGTAAAGTACCTTTCTGTGGTACGGCAGTACCACGCTCCTTACAGCGCATTTGAGGCTGCGGGTGTGGATGTCGACGTGAATGTAAACGTAGAGTCAGGGATCCAGTCAAAGGAATGAGTGCGTGTTCCATTGCCACAGGGTCACGGGGGATATAGGAATCCCACGATCTGCTCGCAACGATCTTTGTCCGCACCGCATCGCCAAAGCTTCTTCTGAACGTAAGTGTGTGTGTGTGTGTGTGTGTTTGCCGCATCCAAAGACGTCCCTGCTTGCTAACTTCTGCATTAGCGCTGCTGATGTTTCCGTAACTTAACCTCGTGGAAACGGGCCAGGCGCAAATTAGGAGAGAGAGGGAGGCGCTAGCCAATCCCGTGCTCAGGTCCTAATTGGGTGCCGAGCTCTGCACCTGATGGGGGTGGCTGAGGGAGGAGAGAGACGTAAGACTGCAGCAGACCTCGGCTGGATAGCTGGGTGCGCAGTTCGCATTCACGAAGTCTGCTCGCAGCTCTCTGCTGCCCATTACACGTCTCGTTACTGGAAGAGCCCACGCCCTGCACAAAAGACTGGCCCTACGGCAGTGTTCTTCCGATCACTGACTGTATTTTTCGTCTGCACGTAGCAGAACAGCAAACGGTATTAAAAAGTAAATATTTCCTAGTTTTCCACAAAATTATTTTTATTTGGCCACAACCAGCCTTCTTCTGCTTAAGCCGCCGTAAAGTGAGAGATGAACGTACCAAACAGAGATACGAAACAGACAAAATTGACATGTAGAGTGTTTATAAAGATAGGTATAACATATGTAACGTCGCACGGGAAGTGACTAAGGACGGAAACAAACTTTTGTGTACAGATACGCTGCACTTCAGATACCCTCGCGAAAAAGTTAGCTTTGGAACTGCAGACCTGTATTGTAGAATACCAACAGCATACCAAAATTTTTGTTCAACGCTAAAGATAAGCTGCGACCACTGTTACAGGGTAACACCTGCAGGCATTGAGGAAAATTATAAATTGGTCAGTGAGACATAGCTGTGGCAATTATTGTATTTCAGCATGACGAAGACTGAAAGCTGAAAAAGAAAGATTGAATCTTTAACGATCATGCTTGAACAGAAAGCCACTGATGTGATGCAGATTGTGAAATGACCCTACTGGAAACACTCGGAAGTACATATATCACAGAATATCAGCTTAGCATTAAATGAAGAAACTCTATTTCCTTTTTCGCCTCTGTTAAGCTAAGTTTTAGTCGCAAACATTACATCAGAATTCTAAAGTCAATTTCGTTTATGGCAGAAGCCGTTCCAGTCCTGTGGATTACTTTATTAAATCTCCATATTTGTACATCGACGACGAATGAGTGAGAAATCCACGACACAGCGACTTCTGCTCTGGGAGCAGTGCACGTGAGAACGCGCATCGTTCCCAGCGTCCTGGCCAGCGGTTCGTCACGCTGCCTGCTGCGCCGGTCCCAGCTGCGTGTGACGCGGAGTAATTTCTTCAGTCACTGGTACCTCAGCAGGCCTCACATTCCTTCGCCTTCAACCAATTACTGTACACAAAGTCTGACTTTTACAGGTAGATCACGGTTACACAATTATCCATATTTGGAGATCATCTTCATTCGTTTGTAGCCGTAGGAAATGTGGTACTCGTTTTCTCAGAGACCTCATTGTGTCGCTCTGGATACGGATTTCTCGTTGTTTCCGTTTCCTCGTCCCGACCACCACCAAGATCAGCACAACGAGCTGCACGTCCCGAAACCCGCGACTCGCCCTCAGGGTCACTCCTTGAGGAACAGCTGCGCTCCGGCCTAGCGGTGACGCGCCGAGACGTGACGGTAGCTGCCCCGCGCTCCACCACGTGACCACTGCGTCCCGCTACCCTGCCACGCAGCAGTGATCAGTAACGACACTGCGGCACAGTTGAGCGCGACCACGGATTCTGATTTACGCGGCGGAACTCAAATAGTATTGTGGTGCGCAACTTTTCTTAGTTCGAGTAAACACCGCTGTAGGGTACCTCGTGAATTTCAGACGATTGCCTGGAAGTTGTCTGACCAGGGCGTCGAGTCGAAGCTTCTTCCGATGGCCGAACAGCTGAAATGCGATGACACCCACAAAACGAAATTTACAAGCGGGTGGAGCGCACGACGCGCCTCCCCTACGAAGGGGCGCCTTTTGGCCTGTAAGTAGGCTGTTTAAGTATTTTTATTGGTAACGCCAACACCACGTAGCGCTCTGTATGAAAATCACTGGCTGTGCCGTGTGCAGTCTGTGGCTGGTTTGCATTGTTGTCTGCCATTGTAGTGTTGGACAGCGGCAGCTGGATGCTAACAGCGGGTAGCGTTGCGCAGTTGGAGGTGAGCCGCCAGCAGTGGTGGACGTCGGGAGAGAGATGGCGGAGTTTTGAAATTTGTAAGAATTGGTGTCATGAACTGATATATGTATTATGACTATTAAGGTAAATACATTGTTTGTTCTGTATTAAAATCTTTCATTTGCTAACTATGCCTATCAGTAGTTAGTGCCTTCAGTAGTTTGAATCTTTTATTTAGCTGGCAGTAGTGGCGCTCGCTGTATTGCAGTAGCTTGTGTAACGAAGATTTTTGTGAGGTAAGTGATTTGTGAAACGTATAGGTTAATGTTAGTCAGGGCCATTCTTTCGTAGGGATTTTTGGAAGTCAGATTGCGTTGCGCTAAAAATATTGTGTGTCTGTTTAAGCACATTCGTGTATAATTGTCAAAGAGGACGTTTCACATAGACCAGTCGTGTACAATTTTACAAAGGGGACGTTTCCGCCCGACAAGAAAGGCACCGCCCACCGAGTTAAGGAAAAGAAGGTGAGTCCCAGGAAACGGCAGACTAGATGAGACGTGATAAACTCTAGGAGGGGGTGGGAGAGGGAGGCAGGGAAGGAGAGGGCGAGAGAGAGAGAGAGAGAGAGAGAGAGAGCGCTAGCGAGCTGTCCCGCCTGTGTCCTGAACTTCCTGTGGCGCCACCTAGCTTCTTTTCTGCAGCGAGCTGCACGCATTACTGGCGCCAGTCTATAGAGGCGCCAGCAGGGGAATGCCTCCTGCGGGAGTCGTCCGCGCAGCTGGCGCACTCTCTGGAGGGCCGCCAGTTGTCTGGCACGCCTGCCGTCAGTGAGAGCCTCGGTTTGGCGCTGGCGTCATCGCGGGCCCAGAGGAGCCCCTGTGGCGCCAGCAGCGGCGCTCCCTCTTCTCCCTGCAGCTGAGGCGGAGAGCAGCGGCGGTGCGGAAGGCCGCGGTACGGCCCTCCAAACAAACACTGTGCGGTCGGCGGGCGAGCTCGCTACTTATCGATCCTTCTGTCGAGGTGATGTGAAACGAGTCACTTTACCGGATTAACGAACACATTACTACTCATCCAACTACAATTTTCAAAAGTTCTTTTCTTTATTTTTACTCGCTACTACATTTTAAATAGATCAGGAGATATGATTTTAAATTGGCGTTACGTTATTTCGAAAAAAATGAATTTTTTTTTTTTTTTTTTTTTTTTTTTTTTTTTTTTTTTTTTTTTTGCAGCATACTCAAATCCTCTGTGTGCCGCTGACAGTTTTAACAGTCGGTAAGAAACATCTTTCATCGCTTTGTAGTGGTGCAGGTGTGGACATCACTGTTCTTCTCAAATTGTCGAGGATTATTTATGTTGAATTTCATTAGCGAATACATGTACTGTGACGGTGCAGTTGAAATGCCTAACTCTTTGAAGAGGTACCTACATTACGTCCGTGGGTGAACACCAGATACTGCATTATTGCTGCTGGTCGCTTTTGTGCGATCAATACTCTCTCTTTCTTTCTTTTTCTCTCTCTCTCCCTCTCTCTCTCTCTCTGTTTCTCTCTCTCTCCCTCCCCCAAGCCTGTGGCGAATTTATGTGCTAAAAACACGCTGAAAATTAGATTTATCAGATTCTTTTTTGTCATACGTTGCATTGTACCTAAAATTTTAGGCTTCTTTTAACGATAAAACGCTTTGCTGAGGTAGCAGACACTCGTTCTGTACTGTCCTCCTAAAAATGACAAACAGCGGAATCCAAATCAAACATACTGAACCATGTGGCGAACTTTATTTAATTTATTACCCGCGTAAAATATTTAGTATTTTAGTCTTATTAATCTACAAATTACTCAGTACTAGAATGATTTTTAATAATGAGGAATTAGTTGACATCGTACACTAAAGCGCCAAAGAAACTGGTATAGGAACGCGTATTCAAATACAGAGATATGTAAAAGACAATGGTGTGGCGCAGTTGTTAGATCGGTTACTGCCGCTACAATGGCAGGTTAAGAAGATTTAAGTGAGTTTGGGGCGGTGTTATAGCCTACGCACGAGCGATGGGGCACAGCATCTCCGAGGTAGCCGTGAAGTTGGGATTTTCCCGTACGACCATTTCACGAGTGAATTTCAGGAATCCGGTAAAACATCAAATTTCCGACATCGCTGAGACCAGAAAAAGATCCTTCAAGAACGGGACCAACGACGAATGAAGAGAATCGTTCAACGTGACAAAGGTGCTCCAGATTTTAATGCTGGTGTCAGCGTGCGCGCCGTTCAACGAAACACCATCGATGCGGCCTTTCAGAGCACCCTCTGTACCCCTGATAACAACACGGCACAAAGCTTGACGCCTCGCCTGGGCCCGCCAACGCCGATATTGGACTGTTGATGACTGGAAACACATGGCCTGGTCGGGCGAGTCTCGTTTCAAATTGTATCTAGCGGGTGGTTGTGAACGGATATGGAGACAACCTCACGAAACCGTGGACTCTGCACGTCAGCAGGGGACTGTTGAAGCCGGTGGAGGCTCTGTACGGTGTGGGGCGTGTGCTGTTCGACTGATGCGGGACCCGTGCTACCCCTAGATACGACGCTGACAGGTGGCTCTCTGACCACCTGCATCCATTCATGTCCGTTGTGCATTCCGACGGACTTGGGCGATTGTAGCAGGACAGTGCGACCAGGTATTCTTTGAGTCGATGCCGCGTCGTGTTTCGGCACCTATGCGTGCTCGCTGGGGCTCTACACGACATTAGGCAGGTGTACCAGCTTCTTTGGCTCTTCAGTGTGTAACCAATGGAGGATACGTGTACTGTTATTACTGTATAATCAAAGCATTAGAATATCAGTATCTTCGTAAAATGAAACAGGTACTGCAGAGATCAACTGTGCATGGAATTGGGGGCCTGGTGTGCTGCTTGAAGTTACGGTGTGCCCCCCCCCCCCCTTCCCCTTTCCCGTCCCTCTCTTCCGCCCCTCCGTTATGCCCAGCCGTAGCAACCTGGAGACTCCAGGTCACAGACACGCTTGCGGAAAAACGAACCGCTCCGTGACGACCGCTGCCGATACGATGTATGTGTGGATGACGCTGTAGTGCTGACTTTCCCTATCCCCCCCCCCCCCCTCACCACGACCCCCACATCTGTATTTCTGGTCGAATAAAGTAATTCCGCAAATTAGGCTGCGACATAATGAAACAATAAAAACCGCTGTGAAACCAGTGGTCGGTTTCTTCAGCAGTGATCTTCAGAGCAATTACAGTCTGTTTTACAGTTTTGTTTTTTACAGTTTTTTACAGTCCCTAATGCTCAAAACGATTCTGAATCGCTCCTACTGTTTTCGACTACGAAATATTTTGAGGTTCAGTTTGTAATTGGATTTAACACCAAAAGTAAGATATATGTTGCAATATTTTAAAAGAAATTTGACAACAGATGTCCCTAAATATTGTTATTTACCTATTCCAGTGTTGCTCCACACTAATACTGAAGTTATCTGAGTTTTTGTGCGCTGTAAGGGGAGTTGTCACGGCGCATGGTCTAACTCATCTTCAGGCAAACTGCAGCTCGTAACTGTTACAGCTGCCGTCACGCATCTGTGTACATTAACTGATACTGTCGACACAGGGCCTCTCAAACAGGTAACTAACGTGCAGCGATAGTGAAAACACGGAAATACGTGAGTCCACGTAGCCACGCACTCTGCTGGGCGCCGTCCCGCCGGAAGTCACTACGAGACACAATGGGTGTCGTCGGTTCGAGCCCTGGTTTCTCTTCCCTCGGCTTCGCTGCCGCTGGGCGAGGCGTGCGTTGCCGCCAGCCGAATCTTTCTGGAGACACTCGCAAATGCCGGTGCTCCAAATTCCCCCAACACAGTTTCGCGAAAAAAATTTGTCTTTCCATTTGAATACACGGAGTCGCACGTATCGACATAAGACATTGATTTTTGTTTAATGTTTCTGCTCTCTTGCTACTATAATTTGTATTTACAGAAATTAATTTTATGAAATCAAATGTTTCCACAACGATATGAAAAGAAAGATTAAAATTTATAATCTCGTTGATTTCGATGTGACAGAAAGAAATGCCCAATCATTATTTACAAATCTGTTGTTTTTAAAAGGAATCTCTAACGACTTAACTTCAGAGGTTCCTTCTGGTTGTTGACTCGATTGGTAATTGCCCCTGTGCTTGCCAATGCTGGATTGCTTTTACTTGCGAAATACCTTTCAACGTCCCTGCGAGACGCGGCCGTGGAGGTGAGTGCAGTACTTGCGGCGACTGAGCGTCGGTGGCGGACCGCACGCGGAGACTGGGAGTAGGAGAGGCGCCTTGCGAGCAGTGACAAGTAGAACAGCCTCCTCGGCCCCACACTGATTAACGTTTCTGCTGAAAGCAGATTACATGCACATTCGAGTATCAATACAAAAATTGGCGTACACGGAAATTTGTCACCCATTTCGTGACTGCAGAAGAAATTCTCGATTATTACGAGTCTGTTGAAAAGTAGTAACAGATGAAAATTTAGTTTTGCACTGTGATGGATGACGTAGTAAACAGGTACCACTGAACAATGGAAAGCTCTACATTCGTTAGCAAATGTTGTAAGATGTCGTGGTGTCTTGACATTCATTGCTTACATATTCCGACCTCACAATCATATTCGCCACATCAAGAAACTTTATTCGAACCCAAACTCGATAAGATAAAGTTAATGTTGTATGAATTCATGTAAACGATATGCAATTAACTATGAAAACGCAAATGTGCACTCGAGGCTGGCGTAAACACACACATTCCAGACACGACGGTCACAGGGCTTTTAGTCTGGGAGACACAAACCGCTGGTCCCCTCAGAGGACGACTCAGCCTATCTACGCCGGCACACGACCACCCGTACAGCACACAGCATTTGCCCGAGTGAAAGGGAGAACGACCCCGCGTTCGGCTTAAAAGCAAATTCCGCTACATTGTACGGGAGCGCCCAGCCTACGCATTCTTTACAAACATAGCACGCAATTTCAGAGATTTTCACAGGGAGACAGCAAACGCCAAACGCTGATGCTACTGATTTCCGGATTGTTCGCCTTAAACGAAACGCTACTCTCCCGTTTTAGAAGAGCAGTGCCGATTGGCAGACGATATTTCTGACGGCTTGAGCTGAAGAAGTAATGGAAGAGACCGAAAGATACACCTCTTCACGTCTGGCGTGGAGAGCGGCCGTTCCGTCGTCACCCTTGGAGCGAGAACACGTAACGAGAGCGTGTGCGCTCGTACGTGTACTCAAAGAGCGAGGAACAAGTCTCTCCTCAGTACTTCACTGGGAGAGCACCTCTGTCGAGAGCGAAGCGGAGTGCGACTCGATATTGAGTCCTTGTGATTAAGCGTTGTTCACTGTGTTGGCCGTCACACTTATTGTGCAGTGTGAACGGACAGAGTTATAGTTAAACGCTTGCTAGCAAATTTTTGAGTGGCATCACGGTGGACTGGTTATCTGACCGGTGTATCACGCCAGCAGTTAGACTAGGGGCGAATAGGAGTCCCTGACTTCATCAAGGCGTTGGGAGTGTTTGACTGGCGGAGGTCAATCCAGATACAACGAGAGTCATCTTATTTGTCAGCAGCGAGCGGCGCAGACAGCAATCATCGCAGCTTTCGGTATTGTGCGCTACAGCTCTTGCGAGCCCCATATTTCCTCCACAACAGTACCCTGCACTGAATTTCACACGCGACAGCCTCGACCGTACCCAACAATATTCTAATGGATAATTAATAATAATAATAGACGCAGCTCTCAGCCATTCTGTCAAGTCAATAACAATCTTAAAATTTCATTAGCGAATCCTATCCTTAAGAGGTAACTTCACATTCCGAAAAGAACCCAGAAATAACTTCATAACTAAAAGTGCAATTGTGATTTCTCAGAATTTTTGCAGACTAAATAATAATTTTCGTTAGTTTCATGTTTTGTTTTACACTAACTAGCACTACTCCAGTACCCAAGTATCCCACTAGTTACGTAAGAAATTTTGTGAATTTTGGTGTCATTTCCTCACAGAGAACTGCTGCAGAAGACGTTTGTTGCTGAAAGTTTTTCAGGCATTTCTCTTTAGAACGTTAGGAGCGTCTATCTGATTTCTGTAGTAGTGTGAGGGTGGAAATTGCATCTTGCAAGAGCGACAGGGTAAAGGGTACATCTCAGATTACTCAGTTGAGCAGAATAACAGAATAGCACCAACACGCTCACAATGTGTTCTCTATATCCGCTAGTTTACGTTGTTCCGTGCGCCCAGTTGAGTCTGTGTGGTTCCTTCCGGCAGTTTCATCTCCAAAGCTCGATACTCTGTACGGTCCTTTTCTTTGTTCAGCACTTCATATACCGTGGTTCCTATATACTATGTGGTCTGTCAAAGTGCAGCAGTAAATTCTCGTCTGCTATTACTTTTGAACCGAGTAACTTGCATGATCAATTTTGACAGTACGCCCGCTTCTGTATTGACACCCGAAGCTGCATTCTTAATTTGAGCACGAACTTTACTACGAAGTCTGCTTTCAGCAGAAAAGTTAATCAGCAGGAGCCTTTTTCAGTTCTTTTCGTGTCTTTTACAACTTGAAAGGTGCGTGCTGCTGTTGAGACTCTCGTATCTTCTAGATTATGTTCGACGTTTAAAAGTTTCTCGAAATTGCTGTAACCGGTCCCTTTGTGTTTTCTTCTTCAATTTTTGTTTTTTCGTTAACGGTTTCGAACCACCTAACGACTCATAATCAGATGGTACATATGTTGTCTGCAGCAGCGTGGTAGTCACGTAGAGTTAATAGTATCCGCTGGTTGGAAATTGCTGTACACAGTATTCCATAATGGATAATAGTTTTATGTTCGATGTGATAGTTGTATTTTATTTTCTCATTTTGAGAGGTGTTACTTTCCGTCAATTACTACCAACTGTGACCTCTCCGATAGGAAATCACGAATCCAGTTACATAACTGAGACCATATTGCATAAGCACGCAATTTCACCGCTAGCCGCTTGTGTGGTACTGTGTCAAAAGCCTTCGGGAAATCTAGAAATACGGTGTGAATAAAGAGATAGTTGTGTTTTACAAGAACGGTTTTTCTTAAATCCGTGTTGACTGTGTGTCAATAGACCGTTCTTTTCTAGGTAATTCATAATGTTCGAAGTCAATATATGTTCCAAAATCCTGTTGCATATCGACGTTAGTAATATATTACTCCTACTACCTTTCTTGAATATTGGTGTGACCTGTGCCCGCTGATGTTCGCATCCTAATTAGACTTAGTGTACCTACCAGCTGTAGACTACGTCCGCCGAATCAGGTGACGAAACTTTGAGAAGTGATCAAAGAAATCGCGATCCAGCATTTCCCCTCTCTGACGGTGCGGACGTGTCGTGAAGCGAACATCCGCTGTGCGTTTCTCAGTTGGCACACAGAGCGCGTGACACGGAAGACAGCCGTGCAGCTGAGCTGAGTGGCAGCCTCCCTCGCTCTCCAGCCACGGCCGCCTAACGAGGCAGCCAGCAGAGGGGAGGCAGCCGCAGCAGGGCGCGGCGCAGGCGAGCGCCTGCCGCTACAAACTGACACGGTTGCACAGAGTGACGAGACGACAGCAGACACAGATTTCTGAGATGCAGACCTACTTCTAGAAGCCGACAGGTATCCAGTCGTACTTTCTACACTTACAACGAAGACAGTGTGCTAACAGAGAACCGACACTCCGTCAAATAACCACACAAGTCACTGTCGGACGTAGAACGAACGCACCCGTTACGGCACTGCGGCCAAATTCGGCACCAGCAGGCTGCCGCAACGCGAACCACGCGACTGCTTTCGCCAACATGACGACATCGCCCGCAGCTTCTCCCCTGGGGTCGTGACCGTACCAGCTCGACCCTAAACGACTGGTGAAGCGTCGCCTGGCCACACGAGTCCCGACTTCAGTTGGTAAGAGCTGATGGTAGGGTTCCAGTGTGGCGGGAACCCCGCCAAGCCGGGGAACCCCAAGTTGTCAAAAAGGCTCTGTGCGACCTGGCTGAGCTAATAACGAGCATCAGAATGGATACAGACTTTATATTGAGACCCACAATGCATCCAAAACTAAACGGATAATATATCTATTCCAAAAAGCCGATAATTCAAGTGACGTCTTCCTAACAATCTGACTGTATAGACCAGATGTGACTTGAATTCAAAGAAATAGTATGGACATAATTGAAAGATTTATAACAAATAAATTAACAAACGAAGGAGCTGATCACCCTCGGTACGCAAAACGGGTTCAAACACTGTTCCAAAAATAACAACAACAACAAGAATCGCCAAGATTGGCTACCTTTTACAGAATCTCGAAATTTAGCGCCGATTTCAATAAGATATGCTTATAATAGTTTCCACAAAGAAACTTTTTCTCGAAACCTGGTAGAAAATCTAGAGATTCTGATCGTATGTAAAGTATCGGCAAAACGCAATCACTGCCTTCTCTGCGCGATAGCAATGGAGATACAACCGAAGACAGTGCTACTAAACACAGCCTTCCGAAATTCCTTCAACAAAGAAGACGACGTAAAGATTCCAGAATTAGAATCAAGAACAGCTGTCACCATGAGTAACTTAGAAGCAGAAATCCTCGCAGTAGTGAAGCGAACAGGTTACTTTCAGAGTATGCTAATGCATTACCTCCATACTTAACAGGTTTATACAACCACTCTCTTCACGAGAAATCTTTACCCAAAGACTGGAAAATTGCACAGGTCACACCAATATTCAAGAAAGGCAGTAGGAGTAATCCACTAAATTATAGGCCCATATCACTAACGTCGATATGCAACAGGATTTTAGAACGTATATTGACTTCGAACATTATGAATTACCTAGAAGAGAACGGTATATTAACAGACGGTCAACACGGATTTAAGAAACATCGTTCTTGTAAAACACAAAAAATGGTTCATATGGCTCTGAGCACTATGGGACTTAACTTCTGAGGTCATCAGTCCCCTAGAACTTACAACTACTTACACCTAACTAACCTAAGAACATCACACACATCCATGTCCGAGGCAGGATTCGAACCTGCGACCGTAGCGGGCGTGCGTTTCCAGACTGCAGCGTCTAGTACCGCTCGACCACTGCGGCCGGCTGTAAAACACAACTATTTCTTTGTACACACCGTATTTCTATATTTCCAGAAGGCTTTTGACACAGTACCACACAAGCGGCTAGAAGTGAAATTGCCTGCTTATGGAATAGCGTCTCAGTTACGTAACTGTATTCGTGATTTCCTATCAGAGAGGTCACAGTTGGTAGTGACTGACGGGAAGTCATCAAGTAAAACATAATTAGTATCTGCTGTTCCCCAGCGTGGTGTTACAGGCCTTCTGCTGATCCTTATCTGTATAAACGATTTAGAAGACAATCTGAGCAGCCGTCTTATGTTGTTTGCCGGTGATTCTGTCGTTTATCGTCCAGTAAAGTCATCACAAGACCAAAACGATTTACATAAGATATCTGTATGGCGCGAAAATTGGCAATTGAACCTCAATACTGAAATGTGTAAGGTTATTCAAATAGGTGGTAAAAGGAATCCGTTAAACTTAGATTACACGTTACATCAGTCAAATCTAAAAGCCGTAAATTCAACTAACTGCCTAGGAATTACAATTGCGAACAATTTGAACTGGAAAGAACACTCAGAATATGTTTTGGGGAAGCCAAACCAAGACAGCGTTTGATTAGCAGAACACTTAGAAGATGTAACGGATATACTAAGGAGACACTACGCTTGTCCGTCCTTTTTTGGTGTACTGCTGCGCAATGTGGAATCCTTACCAGTTACGATTGACGGAGTACATCAAGAAAGTTCAAAGAAGGGCAGCACGTTTTGTGTTATCGCGAAATAGGAGAGAGAGTGTGACTGACATGTTACAGGATTTGGGGTGGACATCGTTAAAACAAACACCTTTTTCGTTGCGACCGAATCTTCTCACAAAATTTCAGTCACTAACTTTCTCCTCCGAACACGGAAATATTTTGTTGATGCCGACCAGCATAGGGATAAGTGATCCTCATAATAAAATAAGGGAAATTAGAGCTGGCATGGAAAGATATTCGTGTTGGTTTTCTCCGCGCGTTGTCCGAGATTGCAAGAATACAGAATTGCTGTGAAGCTGAGTCGATGAACCCTCTGCCAGGCACTTGAGTGGATTTGAAGAGTATCCGTGTAGCTGTAGGCGGCTCTATAAGGGCGTGGGTTGTGTTTACATGGAATGGACTGAGTTCTCTGTTCCAGCTGAACCGAAGATTGACTGGAAATGGTTACGTCCGGCTAGTTGGAGACTATCTGCAGCCGTTCGTGGACGTCACGTTCCCAAACAACGATAGAAGTTTTATAGATGGCAACGCGCCATGCCACTGGGGCGACAGGTTTGAAGAACATTCCGGACAATTCGAGCAATTCTTCTGGCCAACCAGGTGGGCAAAATGAATCCCATCGAACATTTACGGGACATAATCGAGAGGTCAGTTCGTAGACAAAATCCTGCACCGGCGTCTTCGCTATCATACAGAGGCAGCACGGTTCTGTATTTCTGCCGGCGGACTTCCAATGACTTGTCCAGTCGATGATGCGTGGTACTGCTACACTATACCGTGCAACATGACGCCCGACACGATATTAGGTGTGCGATGACTTTTGTCGTGTGAGTGTATTTTGTCTGTAGAGAGTGTATCATTATCTAAGTGGACGCTGATTTTTCGACAGAGGAATCTTTAACAGAATCAATGTCTACGAAGACTTCCTACACCAATATTCCGCGACAGTGTGTGCATAATGCTTAAAACAGCGTTAGTCTATCCCTTCTGTCGGAGAAGATGAAAAAAATTAATCTGCTTGTTTTTTTTATGGTCGACCTTCGTTCAAAATGGTTCAAATGACTCTAAGCACTATGGGGCGTAACATCTTAGGTCATCAGTCCCCTAGACTTAGAACTACTTAAACCTAACTAACCTAATGACATCACACACATCGATGGCCGAGGCAGGATTCGAACCTGCGACCGTAGCAGCCACATGGTTCCGGACTGAAGCGCCTAGAACCGCTCGACCACAGCGGCCGGCTAGACCTTCGTGCCCTACTTGTCGACATAAAGTCAGTAACAACTCGATAGGACCTAGAAGTACGCGTTTGCCTGAACGATCAATATAGTGCCCCATCCTCTAACGTATTTACGATACATATGAAGAGTATTTTCGTTCTGATGTTGCGATACCTCAGTATTCCGATGACCTGTGCGTTCGCACTTTTGGTGACGACATAGGGGAAGGGAAAAGAATCGTGATACAACATTAACGGATTTTAGCAACCGGCCAAGAGAAAACTGGACGTGACACTGAGAAAATCGTCCCTCTTTGTGTAGAAAAGACGCGGACAGCAAGAGAGGCAACAAACAGAACTCGGTCTTCCCAGTTCCCTGCGACGAAGATTGTGAAACTCTGGCTCTCTGCACCGGCAGTACACTAAGCTGAGCTCCATATAACAAATACGCAGTAAGTAGATGTGAAGAAATGGTCGATATAATAGGGCGGTAATTGTAATTATATAAACACACGTCTGACGTATATGGGGCACTGGTGCGCCGACACTTAACAAGAGGGGGCCGCCACGTCGGGATCACAAACTTACTTTGTGCGCCTTTACCGGGCCTTTAAAACAACATGGCGTGCAAGTACGAAGGTGTACTACTCTGGCAATTCCGAGAAAATCGCAATAGAAGTTTTTACGCTCCTATTATGTAACTGATATATCTGTGCCTAGGCGCCAGAATTGGTGTTCATGGTGGTCAGGTTCGATCTACATAAGACGAAAGAGTACGAGGTGAACGTTCCACTCCCTCAAATTTAATTTTTAAACTGGATTTCTTTGTCACTGGTCATATTATTTAATTTATATGACATCTGATAAATAATATAATTAATTTCACTTTATATGGCTTCTCGCTATTTTTAACTAAATTTAATTATTAGAACAAACATATTTATGAAACGAACAAATCCCTCTCACGTGCAGCCTGGTAAGGTAGCCGCAACTACTTCGCACCTCAACGCCTCGAGCTGCAGACACAGAGGCAGGCCCCCTTTGGCAGTTAACCTGCGCAGCGGTGAGGCGTGACCAATGTAGCAAGAATAGTGTAGATGCAATTTTTTTAAATATCGCAGAATTTAAACTTGTACTTCAAAAATGAAAGTTTGAGCGCGAGTCGAACCGTCGCCGCGTACACGTTCGTCTTAACGCTAACCATTTGTCCACTGTGAACTCTAACGTCCGGCACCTACGCACAGATACGTCAGTTACACGAAAGACGCGTCAGACGTCTCTGGCGATTTTCTCGGAACTGCCAAAGTATTGCACATTGTGTTACTTTGATGGCCTACTAATGGCGTACCAAGTCTGAAGTAAATCCGTTACTCCAACGCCGTGGCATCCCCTTGTTAGATTAAGATCGCCTCTGTTTTCTGTCCATACCAGTCAATCTATCCGAAGAACTAAGCAAGTGGCAGTATAAGGTCGCTATAAATATATTGCACTGGAGCTGTGGCACCTACAAATGCCGCACTTCTCGCTGAAGCGATCGAACCATTATCACACTTGAGTAGGAAATATCTTATCAAATGTGCGGCGTTATATCGGGAGAAACTGGTGCAAGACTTAGCTGACCTCACCCTTAGGTGTGGGTTAACCCGGATACTATGAGCCACGTGGGAAACTATATCCTCAACAAAACTTCTTTGTCGGAAGTGCCATTTAACACTGAATAAATTCTCAACTGCCAAGATCGCTAAAATCGTTTATTTATATAGATTCGGCAATTCTCTGTGGCCACTTTCGGATCTATTCTTAAATCATTACATATTCTCCTCCATCAATACAGCAAGTAGTGTTATACAATGTGTAGCACCACTTACTGTACTGGCGGAGAACATTATTTAATGATTTAAACATAGATACCGAAATGGTAACAGAGAATTGCCGAAACCAATCATCCGTGTGAATAAACTATTTTAGCTACCTAGGCAGTTGAGAATTTATTTGGTGTTCATAATATCACAGATCGCCCCCACACAGACGACGCCACAAGTCTATTCGTGAATGCCACTATCACAATTTTATCGTAGAAGCAGACGTGTCACTGGCCCTAGAAATATATTGGACGTACAAGACTTCTAAATGGTTCTCATAAGGCGATCGTTACCAAATGCAGATGGATCCAAGAACGAAGACGGCAATGCGTAATAGGGAAATGCAAAGTGACATGGTAGAAAATTTAAACTACGAAAGGACAACAAAGACAGGACAGGGGAACTAATTGTAATCCTGTGAGTTGCTCTTCTTATTCAATGCACTAGAGAAAGAAGTAGTATTTTCACAGATTGAAAATCAGCCCTTGCCTTGCCGAAGAATAATAACGCCGCAAAAATGAGTCAGCCCATACCACACGGAATAGTAGACGTACGGACAGAAAGCCAAACAATAAACGGCAAGTCAGTACCTATAGTACCAAAGATCAGTGTACGGCACAAGGAAACGAAATTCAAGATAGGCTGGTCAAACAGGCAATGTATATGACGGCGAAGAAAGACGTCCTCCAGTATCGGGACATTACAGTAGTACACTGTCAGTAGTAGAGAGCAACCCCTGGTACGCGAAGAGCTGTTACGGCTGGACGTTTCTCTGCACACGCGCTGCCGACAGCATCTCCACCGAATTCACGCTGAGTCACCGCTTTGGTGCGAGTCTGGAATCCCGGAGGTAACGAACCACTTGTTTTTCGGTCGCGGCAGACGAAGGCAACAAGCCGCAGCGTCAGAACGTTCCCCGTGTCGAGATACCACAGGCCGTAGAAGGCACTCACTCTCTCCATATGTAGTCAGTTAATTTGAGATAGAAGAAACTTGTAAATTTAAAATTACGTGTTAAATTTCGCCACTTAGTACACTTAACTGTAGCTCATTCTTCTATACCCTGTGCTGGGAGTGGTGATGATCAAGTTTGGTTTGTAGGCCGCTCAACTGCGCGTTCATCGCCGCCCGTACAAAGTCCCAGTTTGTACGCAATTCAGCCTAGCCACTGGCGCCAATGGTGACGATGATAATTGTGAAATGATGAGGACAACACAAACAGCCAGCCCCTATGCTGGGAGTGGGCGGTAGCATTGCTAGCAGTAACGTAACTACTAATCATCTAGTTACGCATTGTGTACGCTCCATTACGGTTTCGTCTCTTTCTCTTTGACTCTATGTTTTGTTTTAACTGACCTAGCGCTGTGCCACATAGTGTTCAAATCTTACATCTTTCTAAATAGTCATGTCTCGCCATGTACTTAAACAACAATGTTGTATCCGACCTAATTAAACCAGTTAAAACCATCTTGAGAAATTGTAATAATTAAGCACAATAGATTAAAAACTGTATGTAGGTGGCTGTATGGATCGCTAAGTCGAAATTTTATATAGTTGTGATCAAAAATTAATTCAAATATTCATTCATGCCGCCGTTTCCTCCAGCTGCGTAATGCAAGCGTAAACTACTCTGGAATATGTCCACGAAACGTTAGTCATGGTTTACTTATGTGAAATTGAAATAACGCAAAAGTGGTATTAAAACACAGACAGGGTTTTACGATCACAAAAATTTTGTAGATGCTTCAGTACTATAACACGGGGTTTCCAGAACGCTTCGAATGACGGCGGACACGCTCCACAGCAAATTTCTCTGTGCTACGTCACTTTGTAAAATACGTTTTCGCGTCACACCATATTTTACGTGCGTGTTTTACGCGTACAAGTATGGTAACTTTCAACCTCTCTATCTCGGAAAAGAACACAGACATCGAGAAAAATATGAAGGTTGTTCGAGACTAGGATTTTAGAATTATGTGGTAAAAATTTCAGCCAATTACTGAGCGAAGCAGTCTTGGAATCAGCGTCTGGGTTTTGGTGCCCGAAAACCGCGTTCTGGTGGGGTGTTTTATCGACAATGGATCTAAACTTTCGAAAATGGTAAATGGCGCTTCTAGTTTAGTATAGCACATACCTCAAAAATCAGAGTAATTTGCTGCTGTTAGTTATATAGACATCCGCTGCTGACTCGGAAAAAATGTAGGAAAACGCTTTTGTAAAGTTTTTTCAGGAAATGCTCACGAACTAAATGATGCCTCCGTAAGCCCTTCAAGGCTCACCGTAGACTGTCTCCACTTTCCTAAGCTGCAGGGAGTGTGTAATATTCAAAAATTGACCCTGCACTGCTGGATAGTAACAATAAGACGATTCTTGTGTCGGCTATGGAAATGGTCCGTCGGCTATGAGCTGTCCGCAGCGCTCGACCCTACCTTTCTATCACGAACAGACCCTGATGTGGGAGCCCCGGAAAAATCCAGTTTTTATGCTGAGCATTTTGAAAACTACTGGTAGCGCGTGGCATCGCTTTTGTAGTGATATCCAGACGGGACTGATATTTTCAAGTCGCTCACCATCGTGCGAAAATATATTAAGGAAAGGCAAACCTACCTTTCTAGCATTTGTAGACTTAGAGAAAGCTATGGAAAATGTAGAATGGAATACTCTCCTTCAAATTCTAAAGGTTGCAGGGGTAAAATACAGGGAGCGAAAGGCTATTTACAATTTGTACAGAAACCAGACGGCACATATAAGAGCCGAGGGGCATGAAAGGGAAGCAATGGTTGGGAAGGAGTGAAACAGGGTTGTAGCCTGTCCCCGATGTTATTCAATCTGTATATTGAGCAAGCAGTGAAGGAAACAAAAGAAAAATTCGGAGTAGGAATTAAATTCCATGGAGAAGAAATAAAAACATTGAGGTTCGCCGATGACATTGTAATTTTGTCACAGACAGCAAAGGACTTGGAAGAGCAGTTGAACGGAATGGACAGTGTCTTGAAAGGAGGATATAAGATGAACATGAACAAAAGCAAAACGAGGATAATGGAATGTAGTCAAATTAAGTCGGGCGATGCTGAGGGAATTAGATTAGGAACTGAGACACTTGAAATAGTAAAGGAGTTTTGCTATTTGGGGAGCAAAATAACTGATGATGGTCGAAGTAGAGAGGATATAAAATGTAGATTGGCAATGGCAAGGAAAGCTTTTCAGAATAAGACCAATTTGTTAACATCGAGTATAGATTTAAGTGTCAGGAAGTCGTTTCTCGAAGTATTTGTATGGAGTGTAACCATCTATGGTGTAACCTCCCCACAAAATATATTCCGTAACCTCCCAACAGTAAAAACAATATAATTATTTATTTCATTCACATTCAGCGTAACCTTCCAATAGTTTATTATTCCGTATCCTAGGAATAATAAAAATGTGACTCACTTATAACCTTTCAATAATTGACTGTGAATTTAAACTGGTAAATTTTGGATGTCAGCAGTGCTGCGTCATGGCTCTGAAAATTCATTGTGAATAAATTGAAAAATTTAACCTCAATTAGGTCGTCGGATGACGCGTATATATCTGCTCCCATAAGAAATTTTTCTGTCGCAGCTCAGTGCAATGCTGGTCGATAGATTTGTCATGTATAGAAAGAAACAACTGATTTTTCTTTTCAATCATCGGGATGACCAAGGATTGGAGAAATTAGTAAATTCTTTAAATTGAAATGAATGATTGTCAAAAGTTACTTTTTATCAGAAAGATTATTATTAAGATAATTGTTTAGACACATTTACATGGGACTTGATATAACAATACTACATATGCGCGAGGCTGCTTTTACCTTATAGTACAACGCTCAGGCTCTGCCATCCCTCCACCACGACCGGCCCAGCCAACACGATACACCATACTGCTCGCTAGCAACTACTTACTCCAACTACCACACAGTTCCTACTGCATACAACACTGCTCTCTGGTCTGAGATTCTCTTATACCTTACATATCGCACGCAGCGCGTGGGCAATCCATCGAAATTACATCTGCTCGAATGCGCTAACAACAAATTCCTTAATCATGGACCTCATACAATGGAAGTGAAACATGGACGATAAATACTTTAGTCAAGAAGAGAGTAGAAGCTTTCGAAATGTGGTGCTACAGAAGAATACTGAAGATTTGATGAGTAGATCACATAACTAATGAGGAGTTATTGAATAGAATTGGGGAGAAGAAAAATTTGTGACACAACTTGTCTAGAAGAAGGGACCGGTTGGTAGGACATGTTCTGAGGCATCAAGGGATCACAAATTTAGCATTGGAGGGCAGCGTGGAGGGTAAAAATCGTAGAGGGAGACCAAGCGATGAATACACTAGGCAAATTCAAAAGGATGTAGGTTGCAGTAGGTACTGGGAGATGAAGAAGCTCACACAGGATAGAGTAGCATGGAGAGCTGCATCAAACCAGTCTCAGGACTGAAGACCACAACAACACTATCGTCGAGTTTGAATTATACTTGATCGCGAAACCCATTATTGTATGTCCGTTGGTTAGGGTCCAGTGCTGTATTGAGTAGAACGTTGCATTGCACAGTTTTCGAATTTCCAGATAGCAGAGTTAGAGGAGCAACGCGTCCGCATTAAATTACAGAGACACCAAATGATGCAGAAAATCTACGGTGATGGGTGCTTAAGCCGTACGAATAGTTCACACGGTTTCAAAATGTCCGGACGGAAGTTAAAGATGACCTTCGTTCAGCACCCCCTTCGACATACACCGAAGACGCTCGTGTCAGGAATAACAACATAATTGTTTGTGCCAACAGAAGACTGACTGTCCGAGAGAGTGCGCAGGGATGGTCACGGAATCCTGACTCAGCATCTTGGAGTGCATCGTGCTGCCGTCAAGCTCGTCCCAGACAGACTTTCGCGTCGCAGCCCGTGAAGAGCATTTGGACCACGCAAATGAGAACGAGATGTTCCTTAAGAAAATCGCAACTGGTTATGAGATGTGGATCTACGTTTATGATGTTGAGCCCGAGATTCAATCTTCACAATGGAACAGCTTCTCCAAGACCGAAAAAACTGCTCATGTCACTTCAAGTGTCAAAATGATGCTGATATTTTTATTGACTTTGAGGGATTATTTTTATAATGAATTCGAGCCACAGCGACAAAATGTTAATCTATGGTTGTTGTTGTGGTCTTCAGTCCTCAGACTGGTTTGATGCAGCTCTCCACGCTACTCTATCCTGTGCAAGCTTCTTTATCTCCCAGTACCTACTGCAACCTACATCTTTCTGAATCTGCTTAGTGTATTCATTGCTTGGTCTCCCTCTACGATTTTTACCCTGCACGCTGCCCTCCAATACTAAACTGGTGATCCTTGGTGCCTCAGAACATGTCCTACCAACCGATCCCTTCTTCTAGTCAAGTTGTGCCACAAACTTCTCTTCTCCCCATATTCTGTTCAATACCTCCTCATTATATATGTGATCTACCCATCTAATCTTCAGCATTCTTCTGTAGCACCACATTTCGAAAGCGTCTATTCTCTTCTTCTTTAAACTATTTATCGTCGATGTTTCACTTCCATACATGGCTACACTCCATACAAATACTTTCAGAAACGACTTCCTGACACTTAAATCTATACTCGATGTTAACAAATTTCTCTTCTTCAGAAACGCTTTCCTTGCCATTGCCAATCTACATTTTATATCCTCTCTAATTCGACCAACCATCAGTTATTTTGCTCCCAAAATAGCAAAACTCCGTTACTACTTTAAGTGTCTCATTTCCTAATCCAATTTCCTCAGCATCAACGGACTTAATTCGACTACATTCCATTATAGTCGTTTGGTTTTGTTGATGTTCATCTTATATCCTCGTTTCAACACACTATCCATTCCGTTCAACTGCTCTTCCAAGTCCTTTGCTGTCTCTGACAGAATTACAATGTCATCGGCGAACATCATTGTTTTTATTTCTTCTCCACGGATTTTAATTCCTACTCCGAATTTTTCTTTTTCTAACGTAACTGCCCGATTAAGGGATCTGACATTCCACGCTCCGATTCGTAGAACGGCAGTTTTCTTTCTTCTGATAACGACGTCCTCTGCCCTCGCTTTCAGCCGTTCGCAGTACCAGAACCGGAAGACCATTTTGGTTAGTGTTACAAGGCCAGATCAGTCAATCATCCAGGCTGTTGCCCCTGCAGCTACTGAAAAGGCTGCTGCCCCTCTTCAGGAACCACACGTTTGTCTGACCTCTCAACAGGTACCCCTCCGTTGTGGTTGCACCTACGGTACGGCCATCTGTATCGCTGAGGCACGCAAGCGCACCCACCGACGGCAAGGTCCACGCTTCATGGGGGGTGCCATCGGGATGTGTTGCGACGTCTGCTGGAAAATGTGGCGAGGCCGTCCGTGGCTGTTGCGTCGTGATAACGCACCGGCACACGCATCTCTTTTGGTGCGTGGCGATCGCACAAATAAACGAGTTCACTGTGCTGCCTCGTCCTCCGTACTCTCCAGACACGACCTCTGTGGTCGTTTTTTTATTTCCAGAGATGAAAACCCCGCTGAAAGAACGAAGAATTGCAACGACACAAGATATAAAAGGAAATTCGCAGACGGCGCTTCGCACTATCCAGCAAGGGGAACCGAGAGAGCTCCCGGAAGTGGAAACGGCGTTGGGACCGGTGGATGAACTGTGGAGGAAACCGTGCACAATAAGTAAAAGGTAAGCGTAAAACATTTTGTGGACAATGTTGAGGAATTTTCTGGGCAGACGTCGTACCATTGTAGTGGTCGCGGTCTTTGATTAAACAGAAGATGGACGTAAACAATTGGACGCTTAATGCCAAGCACTGTTTAGCAACAAATCATTGCTAACCGTAATTCAGTGAAAGCCACACACTTGCGCCACACATCATCTCCTCTATAGCCGCAAATTACTTGTAGAATATGAAGCTCAGTATCTTTCAATCTCACGATCTTTACTCAGCACGTAAACACCTTTCTCACTAACCAGTAGCCCTAAAATTGTTGAAATCATCATCTTAATACATTCGACGACCAGATAATATCACTTCCGTCGGCCTTCTTTCAACTTTCTGGCTTATAATTTTTAGACAGGCATTGATCTCTCTGGGCACAGCACCGGTACAACAGAAAATTTACTCGGACAACTATTAGAGATGCACCAATTTATATATTTTAGCTAATGCAGATAATATTCGAGGAAAAGAATGGAAAAATATGGGGCGATAACGTGTGATGGCAGAAATGCGATGCTCATATCCACAGCTGCTATCGATGAGGCACAAAGACTCGCCTGGTACTTGACTCTGCGGCCGATCCACGGGGGTCCTCCCTCCCTCCCTCCCGCCACAGTGATGGCGTCCGCGCGTAATGGCGGCTCGATATCCAATCACGAGCCCAGAAGATGGGGACAGCGCGCGCATTATGGGGGCCATGCCATCAGTGCTCCAGCGGGGGCTCTGTGTGGTCCGACCAAGGGCTCTCTCTCTCTCTCTCTCTCTCTCTCTCTCTCTCTCTCTCTCCCTCCCTCCTATAATAGCTGAGGAACCATGACTATCTATTGGTGTATAACCTAAAGTATCTACATAAGAAATATTAGTTTTCGAAAAGTCTACATACTACTCTTTGGAGCACAGGTATGACTCTATTCGGAATCCGGAAGGCGCGTGCTAGTCGTCCGCTGTACTACGCTGCACTGCATCGCACGTATTTTGCCATTTATAATTGTGGACTACATCACTGTACAACGCTACACTGCACACCACTACACTCTTTTTTACTAAGTATCAGACCCTAGGTAGATTTCTTCGTTTGTCTGGATACTAAGCTCCTGGCATGCTGCTGCAGTCGACTGCAGTACTGCCCTAAGTTGGAGAGCTTGGGAGACGGCTGTCAGGCTCTCAGTAAATCCTTGCTGGTCCTTCCTGGGGCCCATCTGCTTACTGCTTCCTCAAATTTGTGGTGGGTAGATATTCTGCCGGGGGGCGTCTCGTTGTCGGTGTAAGATCTCTTCTTGCTTGTCTCTCAGACACGTTGGCTTGCTGTGCATAGGCTGGTACTCTAGCTCTCAGCGAATTCAATTTATTCCACAATTCCTCGCCCCTTATTATGCTATACACTGCGGCATTATCGAAGACATTCCTCTCCTAGTCTGTAACGTTTTGCCTAATCTCACACTCCCAGAAGATACGGTCCGGTGCGTCACTCACAAACGACTATGGCGCGTTGTGGTATTTCCAGTAGGTAGGAAGGATATCGACAACGTCGCTACATCGATACTCCGCAGTCCAGCTTACGGCGCTCGGTGGAGGGAACCTGTATCATGACTAGTCATTTTATTTCCTCTTCCACTAGCGAATAGAGCGAGGGGAAAAGACTGTCTATATGCCTATATACGAGCCTTAATTTCTCGTATCTTATGTAAGCAATCCTTACGCGCAACGTACGTTGGAGGCAATGACCGTTCTGCGCTCAACTTAAGACTTTATCAACATTGTTCCTCGAAAGAAACAGCGCCTTCCCTCCAGAGATTCCCATTTGACTTCCCGAAGCATCCCCGTAACCCCCGTAACACTTGCCTCTTGTGCGAACCAACCACTAAAATGTCTAGAAGCCCGCCTTTGAACTGCTTCGATATTTTCCTCTAACCCGACCTGGTACGGATCCCAAACTCTCGAGCAGTACTCAAGAATAGGTCGCACCAGCGTCCTGTATGCCGTCTCCTTTACAGCTGAACAACACTTTCCTAGAATTTTCACAGTAAACGGTAGTCGACCATTAAACTTTCCCACCACAATCCTCGCGTGCTCGTTCCATTTCATTTCGCTTTGCTACGTTATTGTTGTTGTTGTGGTCTTCAGTCCTGAGACTGGCTTGATGCAGCTCTCCATGCTACTCTATCCTCTGCAAGATTCTTCATCTCCCAACACCTACTGTAGCCTACATCCTTCTGAATCTGTTTAGTGTATTCATCTCTTGGCCTCCCTCTACGATTTTTACCCTCCACGCTGCCCTCCAATACTAAATTGGTGATCCCTCGATGTCTCAGAACATGTCCTACCAACCGATCCCTTCTTCTAGTCAAGTTGTGCCAAATGCTCCTCTTCTCCCCAATTATATTCAATACCTCCTCATTTGTCGTGTGATCAACCCATCTAATCTTCAGCATTCTTCTGTAACACCGCATTTTGAAAGCTTCTATTCTCTTCTTGTCTAAACTATTTATCGTCCACGTTTCACTTCCATACATCGCTACACTCCATACAAATACTTCGAGAAACGACTTCCTGACACTTAAATCTATACTCGATGTTAACAAATTTTTCTTCTTCAGAAACGCTTTCCTTGCCATTGCAAGTCTACATTTTATATCCTCTCTACTTCGACCATCATCAGGTATTTTGGCAAAACTCCTTTAATACTTTAAGTGTCTCATTTCCTAATCTAATTCCCTCAGCATCACCCGACTTAATTCGACTACATTCCATTTTCCTTGTTTTGCTTTTGTTGATGTTCATCTTATACCCTCCTTTCAAGACACTGTCCATTCCGTTCAACTGCTCTTCCAAGTCCTTTGCTGTCTCTGACAGAATTACAATGTCATCGGCGAACCTCAATGTTTTTATTTCTTCTCCATGGAATTTAATTCCTACTCCGAATATTTCTTTTGTTTCCTTCACTGCTTGCTCAATATACAGATTGAATAACATCGGGGAGAGGCTACAACCCTATCTCACTCTCATCCCAACCACTGCTTCCCTTTCATACCCCTCGACACTTATAACTACTATCTGCTTTCTGTGCAAATTGTAAATAGCCTTTCGCTCCCTGTATTTTACCCCTGCCACCATTAGGATTTCAAAGAGTGTATTCCAGTCAACATTATCAAAAGCTATAAACGTAGGTTTACCTTTCCTTAATCTATCTTCCAAGATAAGTCGTAGGGTCAGTATTGTCTCACATGTTCCAACATTTCTACGGAATCCAAACTGATCTTCCCCGAGGTCGGCTTCTACCAGTTTTTCCATTCGTCTGTAAAGAATTTGCGTTAGTATTTTGCAGCTGTGACTTATTAAACTGATAGTTCGGTAATTTTCACATCTGTCAACACCTGCTTTCTTTGCGATGGAATTATTATGTTCTTCTTGAAGTCTGAGGGTATTTCGCCTGTCTCATACATCTCGCTCGCCAGATGATAGAGATTTGTCAGGACTGGCTCTCCCAAGGCTGTCAGTAGTTCTAACGGAATGTTGTCTACTCTGGGGGCCTTGTTTCGACTTAGATCTTTCAGTGCTCTGTCAAACTCTTCACGCAGTATCATATCTCCCATTTTATCTTCATCTACATCTTCTTCCATTTCCATAAAATTGTCCTCAAGTACATCGCCCTTGTTAGACCCTCTATATACTCCTTCCACCTTTCTGCTTTCTCTTCTTTGCTTAGAACTGGGTTTCCATCTGCGCTCTTGATATTCATAAAAGTGGCTCTCTTTTCTCCAAAGGTCTCTTTAATTTTCCTGTAGGCAGTATCTATCTTACCCCTAGTGAGATAAGGCTCTGCATCCTTACATTTGTCCTCTAGCCATCCGTGCTTAGCCATTTTGTACTTCCAGTCTATCTCATTTTTGAGACGTTTGTATTCCTTTTTGCATGCTTCATTTACTGCATTTTTATATTTTCTCCTTTCATCAATTAAATTCAGTATCTCTTCTGTTACCCAAGGGTTTCTAGTAGCCCTCGTCTTTTTACCTATTTGATCCTCTGCTGCCTTCAACATTTCATCCCTCAAAGCTACCCATTCCTCTTCTACTGGATTTCTTTCCCCCATTCCTGTCAATTGTTCCCCTATGCTCTCCCTGAAACCCTGTACAACATCTGGTTCTGTAAGTTTATCCAGGTCCCATCTCCTTAAATTCCCACCTTTTTGCAGTTTCTTCAGTTTTAATCTGAAGTTCATAACCAATAGATTGTGGTCAGAGTCCACATGTGGCCCTGGAAATGTCTTACAATTTATGACCTGGTTGCTAAATCTCTGTCTTACCATTATATAATCTATCTGATACCTTCTAGTATCTACAGGATTATTCCATGTATACAACCTTCTTTCATGATTCTTGAACCAAGTGTTAGGTATGATTAAGTTATGCTCTGTGCAAAACTCTACCAGGCGGCTTCCTCTTTCATTTCTTAGCCCCAATCCATATTCGCCTACTATGTTTCCTTCCCTCCCTTTTCCTACTTTCGAATTCCAGTCACCAATGACTATTAAATTTTCGTCTCCATTCACTACCTGAATAATTTCTTTTGTCTCATCATACATTTCATCAATTTCTTCGTCATCTGCAGAGCTAGTTGGCATATAAACTTGTACTGCTGTAGTAGGTGTGGGCTTCATGTCTATCTTGGCCACAATAATGCGTTCACTATGCTGTTCGTAGTAGCTTACGCGTACCCTTATCTTAAACCTACTCCTGCATTACCTCTATTTGATTTTGTATTTATAACCCTGTATTCACCTGCCGAAAAGTCTTGTTCCTCCTGCCACCGAACTTCACTAATTCCCACTATATCTAACTTTAACCTATCCATTTCGCTTTTTAAATTTCCTAACCTACCTGCCCGATTAAGGGATCTGACATTCCACGCACCGATCCATAGAACGCCAGTTTTCTTTCTCCTGATAACGGCGTCCTCTTGAGTAGTCCCCGCCCGGAGATCCGAATGAGGGACTATTTTACCTCCGGAATATTTTACCCAAGAGGACGCCATCATCATTTAGCCATACAGTAAAGCTGCATGCACTCGGGAAATATTACGGCTGTAGTTTGCCCTCGCTTTCAGCCGTTCGAAGTACCAGAACAGGAAGACCATTTTGGTTAGTGTTACAAGGCCAGATCCGTCAATCATCCAGACTGTTGCCCCTGCAGCTAATGAAAAGGCTGCTGCCCCTCTTCAGGAACCACACGTTTGTCTGGCCTCTCAACAGATACCCCTCCGTTGTGGTTGCACCTACGGTACGGCCATTTGTATCGGTGAGGCACGCAAGCCTCCCCACCAACGGCAAGCTGCATGGTTCATGCAACGTTACGCGCAGATATTTAAACGACGTGATTGTGTCAAGCAGGACACTGCTAATGCAGTATCCCAACGTTACCGATTTGTTTTTCCTACTCAACCACATTAACCTATATAGTTCTACATTTAAAACAAGCTGTAGTTCATAACACCAACTAGAAATTTTGTCTAAATCATATTGTACCTCCTGCAATGACTCAACTTCGACACCTAACCGTGCACCACAACCTGATCACCAAACACTCAGACACTGCTGTTAGCGCTGTCCGCCAAACCATTTGCGTATTCAGAGCACAACGGCGGTTCTGTCACACTTTGCTAGAGCACGCTTGACGATGTGCTTGCCTCTGATGAATCTCCATCGTTAACGACAAATACTGGGTTCTTTAGCTTAAGAAGCTTTCGAGACACTCACATATCTGGGAACCTATTCGCCATGCTCGTACTTTGGCCCCGCGATGGGGCATCGTGTCAAACGCTTTTAAGGAAATCTGCAAATACGGAATCCGGCTGTTGCCATTCTTAGTATATCATATGAGAAAATGGCAAGCTGTGTTTCGTACGAGCGATGCATTCTAAAACCATACTGATACATAATTAGAATTAATTTAATACCTTCAGCTGCTGACGGGCTGTTTAGAAACACATCGCAGGAATGTGAAATCATTTTGATGAAACATTGACGCTCTGCACTTTCACTCAAAAATCTGAAGGACTTGCACCAGGGTGAGCAGTAGTGCCGGAGGCGAGAGTATGTGGGGGCAGAAAGATAGGGGCCGGTTAGGTAGGAGAAACTTTGGAGATGAGGGGCAGGAGCTCAGGTGGATAGGGCGGGGGTAGGGTTGAGGTCACAAGATGGCCGGGATGCAGATGGATGGAGAGGAGGGTTGATGTGGAGTGGGATAGATAGGGAAGAGTTAAAGCTGGTGAGGGGGATAAATAACCGAGCGGATCTCATTGTCTGGGAGAAGTAACCGGCTGAAGTAGCGTTGGTATAGGATACGGAGTTTGTGTGGGCATAGGGACGGAGAGACGTGTTTGTGTAGGCGCGGCAGCATACCAGGGTTGATTAAAGTGGGGTGACTGAAATCTAGTTTGCGGAGATGATAGCTTCCTCGATTCGAAGAAACTATGGGACTGTGAATCTCTGACTGACGTCAGGAAGGAACTGGTAAGTTCTCCTTCCCTGTTATCGTGCGCCCCTGCGCCCTTCCCATCCCTCTGGCTCTGCGGGCCCAGGCGCCGGACCCGTGGCCCACGGCAACCGTCGCAACTGCCTTCCTCTCACTGCCGGCCCACAACACCCACTGCAGCCAGAAAACAAGTGGACGGCGATTCTGATACAACGACATCGAAACAAACGTCGTACTGCAAAAGCGCCAACAATGTTCAGTGAATACTTTTTTTATCCGTAAGCGGTTTCCATCTTCGTATCAGCTCATCTGTAACAGAGTACACGGCAATATTAAAACCGTGGCAGTAAATAACGTGCGAACTGGAACTTGAGTGTAATAAGTGATCCTATATTAACAGCCGTGCCATGTTTTCTTAATGATTGTGTTTCTACTCACAGCAGTAACAGAGGTCGGCTTTTGTTATTCGCCACGTAACCTGTCATAAATACACTCCTGGAAATGGAAAAAAGAACACATTGACACCGGTGTGTTAGACCCACCATACTTGCTCCGGACACTGCGAGAGGGCTGTACAAGCAATGATCACACGCACGGCACAGCGGACACACCAGGAACCGCGGTGTTGGCCGTCGAATGGCGCTAGCTGCGCACCATTTGTGCACCGCCGCCGTCAGTGTCAGCCAGTTTGCCGTGGCATACGGAGCTCCATCGCAGTCTTTAACACTGGTAGCATGCCGCGACAGCGTGGACGTGAACCGTATGTGCAGTTGACGGACTTTGAGCGAGGGCGTATAGTGGGCATGCGGGAGGCCGGGTGGACGTACCGCCGAATTGCTCAACACGTTGGGCGTGAGGTCTCCACAGTACATCGATGTTGTCGCCAGTGGTCGGCGGAAGGTGCACGTGCCCGTCGACCTGGAACCGGACCGCAGCGACGCACGGATGCACGCCAAGACCGTAGGATCCTACGCAGTGCCGTAGGGGACCGCACCGCCACTTCCCAGCAAATTAGGGACACTGTTGCTCCTGGGGTATCGACGAGGACCATTCGCAACCGTCTCCATGAAGCTGGGCTACGGTCCCGCACACCGTTAGGCCGTCTTCCGCTCACGCCCCCACATCGTGCAGCCCGCCTCCAGTGGTGTCGCGACAGGCGTGAATGGAGGGACGAATGGAGACGTGTCGTCTTCAGCGATGAGAGTCGCTTGTGCCTTGGTGCCAATGATGGTCGTATGCGTGTTTGGCGCCGTGCAGGTGAGCGCCACAATCAGGACTGCATACGACCGAGGCACACAGGGCCAACACCCGGCATCATGGTGTGGGGAGCGATCTCCTACACTGGCCGTACACCTTTGGTGATCGTCGA